>NC_056625.2:127111772-127246772 GCF_002870075.4 Lactuca sativa | reverse complement strand
AATGCAGGTCTTAAGATATACGCTAGGTAGGTACGGTGAAGAGTACGTCTCATTAGAGCATTAACGGATTTGCGCGAACTACAACTCCCTTTTTCTTGTGTAATAAAGTACTTCCACTTTTTGAAAAACTTATGACATGAGTTTTATGACGCACAAATTATACTATCAATAATTTGTCTTGTGTGTTTTTATGTAAAACCATTTATATAAACTTTATATAAATATCAAGTTGAAATATTGTCTAGTAGTAATATATGTTGTTAAAACATAATATCCTTGATTTTGACCCATCAAACACTGATGACTAAAAATATGACCACTTTTACTAGAAAAGCTATTTTAACAAAGAGAGTTACTAAATCTTGTAGTTTTACAGCTCATATTTTCTTGTTGGTACTTGAATCACATAACGAGTTTTATTTTTTGTACATCGACTCATATACACGATTTTTGTGTAACTAAAATAGTGTTAAGCATATCTTATGTAAATATCATTTCACAATCAACTAATAAAGATGAAACTAGCAAATAGTCATAAGATAAACATGTTTGACTTGTACTCCCCCCCCCCCCCCCCCCTAAAAGCATGAAAACTCGAAAAAATGGGGGGGGGGGGGGTATGAAGCTCACCTTGAGTGGTTTGTTGGTTGATTTTAAGAGGTGTTTGAGAAGTTTTCAAGCCTAAACTCTTGATTTGGAATGGATAAACATCATTGTGTAAATAGAGTAAAATCATCATAAAAATGTATAGAATTTATAGGAAGTCTAAAAAATACTTACAAAGTTCTAAGGATGGCTTGAAGAATTTTACCCTTGATAGCTTGGAATTTTCTTTAGAAATGACAGGAAATGTTTACTGGAAGTGGAACTTGTAATGGGGAAAACTCTATGGGTTGATTTCATCCCATATAAAAGTAGAGAAGTGATAAGATGCTTACTTGCTTTTTCCTTAATCTAGACCGCAAACACTATAAAATATCCTAGCATGACCACAAACACATGTGATTGCGGTCCTACGATGGATTTCACTTTTGGTTTTCGGTCCTAAGTCCTTTCCCATTGTGTTTTTGGTTCGCTTTCACCCAATAAAAGGGTGATTTCGGTCATCTTAAGATTCCTTGGTCGAAAACATAAAGCAATGTCCCATTTTGATTCATGTTTTTAGTCATTAACTTATCTAGACTTCCAAATGTTTGTTATGGACATGATTTTTAATATGTGCTTATGTACGTACTTACATCAACGATTTCCTTTTTGGTTGATAAGATCGCTTGCAATAAGGTTACATCATGAGTTTATTGGTAAATGGTTACAATCTAAACTCTTCTTGACTCTAATTTTTTCTAGTTGTGACGTCATCCCCCCGTTAGAGAGAATTTCGTCCCGAAATTAGTTCTAGAGTGGGCTTCAATAACTGGGAAAGAGATGTGGATACTCCCATGTGAGCTCAGGTCCTCTTTTGGCACTCCATCGGACCTTCACAATGTGGATGTAACTTTGTTTCGTTTGTTTCACCTCCATATCCATTATTTCTACGGGTTTCTCAGCGAAATAAAGGTTCTCATTTACCTCAATTTCATCAAGTGGAACAACGAGAGTTTGTTGGATAGACATTTCTTCAGATTGGATACATGGAAGTCAAGATGCACCTTGTTGAGCTCTTGCGGTAGCTAAAGCTTGTATGCTACCGGACCCATCTTGGCAAGGATATCTAATGGTCCGATGTATCTCAGGGTTACTTTTCCATGCTTCCCAAAGTGGATCATTCCTTTCCAAGGAGAAACCTTTAGCAGTATGTGATCACCCACTTGAAATTCCAAGGACTTCCGTCGTTTATCTGCATAGTTCTTTTGTCGGTCTTTGGATGCCTTTAGTCATTCCCTGATCTGAACGATCTTCTCAGTTGTTTCTCTGATGATCTCAGGACCCGTGAGAGTGCTGTTAGGTACCCGTCCCTTTGCTAGTTGTGTGTCTCCCACCTCAGACCAACAGAGAGGTGATCTGCATTTACGTCCATATAGAGCCACAAAGGGAGCGACCTTGATGCTTGTGTGATAGCTATTATTTTATGAGAATTCAACCAGTGGTAAGTGGGTATCCCACACCTTGCCAAAGTCTATCACACATGCTCTTAGCATGTCTTCTAATGTTTGGATGGTCCTGTTGCCCTGTCCATCTGTTTGGGGATCATATCGAGCTGAGTTCCCAATGATCTTTGAAGTGACTGCCAAAATCGAGAGGTAAACTTAATATCCCTATCAGAGATAATAGATATTGGTATGTCGTGCAATCTCACGGTTACTTTTATATAGGTCATGGTTAACTTCTTCATTTTATCAGTTTCCTTTATTGGCTAGAAGTGGGCGGATTTGGTCAACCGGTCGACGATTACCCAAATAGTGTCAAGTCCGCCTGCTGTCTTGGGCAACTTGGTTATGAAATCCATTGTTATCCGTTCCCACTTGTACTCGGGTATTTTTGGTGGTTGTAGTAGACCCGAGGGCTTCTGATACTCTACCTTAACTTTGATGCAATTCAGACACTTGATCATGTTGGTAGCAATTTCGGCTTTCATTATCGGCCACCAATAGTGTTGCTTGAGATCCAGGTATACTTTATTGGAACCTGGATGGACGTAGTACTTTGTCTTCTGGGCTTCATTCATGAATACATCTCTGAACTCACCGAATTTTGGGGTCCAGATTCAGTCCATGAGACAGTAGGCTCCGTCCTCTTTGTTCGTAAGATTCTTTTCTGTCCCGCACAAGGCTTCGTTTACGATGTTCTCTGGTTTCAAGGCTTCCAGCTGAGCCTCTTTAATTTGAGAAGATAAGTGGGAATGGATGGTCATTTTTTGCGGACCCGGGTATTCCTTCCGACTCAGGGCATCTGCCACCGCATTGCCTTTGCCCGGATGATAACGGATCTCACACTCGTAATCGTTCAGCAACTCCACCCATCGTCGTTGCCTCATATTTAACTCTTTCTAGTTTAGGATATGTTGGAGGCTTTTATGATCTGTGAAGACGGTGCGTCTACTACCATAGAGGTAGTGCCTCCAGATTTTTAGTGCAAACACGACTGCTCCCAGTTCAAGATCATGAGCGGTGTAGCTCACTTCGTGGCTCTTTAGTTTCCTTTACGCGTAGGCTATGAACTTACCTCGTTGCATGAGTGCACAGCCGAATCCTTGATTAGACGTGTCACAATAGACTACACATTACTCTGTCCCTTCTAGGAGGGATAATATTGGAGCGCTGCATAAAGCTTTCTTCAAGGTCTAGAGGGTGGCCTCTTGTTTCTTTTCCTAGACGAAGGGTACACCCTTCTGAGTTAAAGCGGTGAGCGGCTTGGCGATCTTAGAGAAATTCTGTATGAACCTCCTGTAGTAACCAGCAAGGCCCAAGAATTGCCTAATCTCTTTTGGGGTTCTTGGGGTTTCCCAGACTTCAATTGCTTTGACATTGGAGGGGTCCACATGTATTCCCTCCTCATTGACCTCATGGCCCAGAAAATCCACCCTTCGAATCCAAAACTCGCATTTGAAGAAATTTACATACAACTTCTCTGCCCTTAATGTTTCCAGAACCTTCTACAGATGTAACTGTGTTCTTCTTTACTTTGGGAATAGACGAGTATATCATCGATAAAAACGATCACGAAGTTCTTGAGGTAGGGTCGACAGACTCAGTTCATTGGATCAAATAATGATGTAGATGCATTTGTTAGACCGAAGGGCATCACTATGAATGTGTAGTGACCATAGCGTGTTCGGAATGCAGTCTTGGGGATGTCTTCTTCTCGGATCCGTAGTTGGTGGTACCCGGACCAAAAATCTATCTTTGAGAAGTAACTTTCTCCTTGTAGTTGGTCAAAGATATCATTGATCTGGGGAAGAGGGTATTGATTCTTGACGTTGAGTATGTTGAGTTTGCGGTAATCAATAAACATACGAAACGAATCATCATTCTTCTTGACGAATAAGAACGGAGCTCCCCATGGCGAGACGCTTGGTCTTATAAACCCCTTCTCTAGTAATTCACTCAATTGACTGGAAAGCTCTTGTATCTCCATATGAGCTAATCTATATGGCGAATTGGAAATTAGTGTGGCTCAGGGTATCAAGTCGATCCGAAATTCAACTTGTCATTCGGGAGGTATTTTCGAAAGGTCTTCGGGAAACACGTTGTGGAAATCGCACAACTACGGGATGTCTTTAATGTTCTTATCTTCTTTCTTTATATCAATCACATGAGCTAAAAAGGCATAGTTTTTCTTGTGTAGACACTTTTGTGCCTTAATACAATAGATGTGTAACGACCCAATTTTCACAACCAAAAATTTCATTTTTGATTAAGTGCCTTGTACAACATTTATATCTAATTATCAACCGATCGTATCATTTAATAAAAACATGTCTCGTATCTGAAAACCGAATCATAAAAACATAATAATGTCATAGTACAAATCCCAGAATAACTCATAATGCGGAAAACAAGAGTGTGTGTATGATGTGCCGCTACCGCGCAAGCTCCTTCCCCTTCGCTGAAGAGGTACCTGAAACCAAAACTGTAAAAATGTAAGCACGAAGCTTAGTGAGTTCCCTCATTGTACCACATGTGACGGCATTGTGGCCGCAGACCCACCGCTACTGGAAGGTAACTCACCTTGTAGTAGCTGATGATCTCTGCGGGAATCCTCTGACTGCTGTCGCTGCTGCTCCGAAAATCCTCCAGCTATAATCCTCACAAAACACTTAGTCAAACACTGCTAACTGTTCATAGGGTAAAATGACCATTTTACCCCTGACCAAGTCAAAGTCAAAGTCAAAGTCAACTTTTAGTTGACCTGACTCGCCGAGTTGGTTCGCTAACTCGCCGAGTCCCTATCCTTCCATTTGTCCTTATACCCGTCTCTAATCGTCGAGTTAGGCGATGACTCAACGAGTCTTCCTTCTAAATGAACATCGATTGGATTCTCATCCGACTCGCCGAGTTGTATGAACAACTCGTCGAGTTCATCTTCATCCTTAAGAAGATTGCCTTGGACTCGCCGAGTCTGCTCATGCACTCGTCAAGTCCTATGAACTTTCAGAACAATGGCTTAGTCCAGAACGTTGGGTCACTCCCTGGGACCCCCTAGAACTTTTCCACACTCAACTGGGTCCTTTTGACCCTTAACTGATATGGGACAGAAACCTTGGACTCGCCGATTCCAAGGATGGACTCGCCGAGTCGGTTACATCCCCTCATTAAATCTTCAATTTCTGACGTACAACCCTTGATCAAAAGGTAGATCTATGCTTCTACAATCGATCTAGCACGTAAACTTACAAACTTTACGTGCATGCATGGGACTTTGAGCTCAGAAGGTCCTAAAACAATGTCTTAAAATGCATGGGGCCTTCTTTGAGTGCAAAAGCCACTCCTTTCTGCCTTGTAACCCCTCTAAGGACCTAGATCTGAAACATCAACTCCTAACCATGCTTGCAATCATGGTTGGTGACCAAAATGGCTTAGAAAAGCCCTAAAACTCCACAAAATGGGATCTATCAAAAGAACAAACAAGGTATAGACTTTATACCTTCTGAAGACTGCAAATGATGCTCAAAATCGGATCCTTCTAGCCTCCTCTTGATCCTTCAAGATTTTCCTTCCTTCCTTGGGTCACAAAAACACCAAAATCACTCCAAATGCCTTAAATTGCTTCAATAACGACTAGGGTTTGCTATGGGGGTCTTCTGGGAGCAAATAGGACGAAGGAGGCCGAGTTAAGGTGTTTAAATAGGGTGCAAACCCTCGGGTTAGGGTTTTTGTCCGAACATCACCTACTCGCCGAGTCCGGGACCCGACTCGCCGAGTCCGTCGCTTAAGTCCCGCGTCCCATCCCGCTTCTACTCGGTGAGTTGGTCCTTCAACTCGCCGAGTCCAAGGCCAAAATGCAAAATATTTAAAGAATTAATAATAACAAGAATATGTACCAAGAACCAGGTGCTACAAATCTCCCCCGCTTATTTTAGACATTGTCCTCAAAGTCTGCTGCTTAATCCTGAAACAGCTCGGGGTAATGCTCCATTATCTCATCCGCCGGCTCCCAAGTCCACTCCGACCCCTTACGGTACTGCCATTGTACCTTCACGAGTTCCACTCTTCTATTCCTCAAATCCTTCGACTTTCGGTCGAGGATTGCCACTGGTGACTCAATGTAGTTCAGGCTGCCATCAACCTGAATGTCCTTCAAGGGCACCACTGCCGAGTCGTCCACCAGGCACTTTCGCAGCTGAGAAACATGGAAAGTGTTGTGTATCTGACTGAGTTCGGTTGGCAAATCCAGCCTATATGCCACCTTGCCCACCCGGGCTATTGTTGGATTAGTGTCTAAGTCCATAACTATTTTGGTATGTACTTGACCCGATGGTGCATGGTCCTTTTGGGTTGCCTTCACCAAAGCAACTTGATAGGATGAATTATGGAGAGAAAGGATTAAATATGATTTATTAATATATTATGAGAATAATATATTAAAGGAGAAATCATATTGTTTAATTAATATTAGTCAAGAATTAATAAGAATTAAGTTTGTGGCTAAAAGACATTAATTAAACTTAAGGGACTAGAACTGTCAATTGTGTGATAGTTGAATATTGGGCTAATGGATTCCATATTAAAGGGGTGGACGAATTTTATGGGGAAACCCATTAGAAATCGTCCAAAGGCCTTTAAGAAAGGAGTACATAGGTTGCTTAGGGCCTAAGCATCCAAATTAGGGTTTCCTTGTTAGATAACCCTAATAGCCTCACTATTTAAAGAACCCTTAAGCCCCAAAAACGTGGAGAACTTCTTCTATAGGGTTTCCACATGTTTTGGGCAGCCTCCTTCTCTTCTCCTCTTCATCCTCTTGCTTTTGGTGTTTGTGAACCATTAGAGGAGTGACATTTGTGACTCTAAGCTTTCTAAAGTCAATACAAGAAGGATTTGGGATTGTTATTGCTACATAACAATCAAGGTATGATCTAAACCCATTCTTATGTTAATATGATTACTTGTATGCTAGAATTAGGGTTTATAGTCTTGGATAACTTGCATGTACAATAGAGAAACCTAGATCCAAGCATTAGGGTTTGTATGAGCACATAGGATGTTCTTATAGCCAAAACCCATCAGTGGTATCAGAGCCTAGATTGGTTTCTATTGTATTGATGCCTTGTATGTTGAAAAAATTCGTTTTTTGTGGATCTGCTTGCTGAACCCGCCGAGTCTCTAGATGAACTCGCCAAGTCCATGCTGACTCGACGAGTCCATGCCTGACTCGACGAGTCGGCTGGTCAGATAGAGGGAAAACCGGGATTTCTTGCTGTTTTTGCTTAAGGATAGTTGCCTTATCATATTAGATCAATATTAATCCAATTTTTTTGATATATATGAGTATATTCTTGATATAATTGAAGATATTTATCAATTAATAAAATATTTGTTTCCTTATGTGATAATTGATTAATTATTTTGATTAAATTGGTAAATTGTTTTGCAAGAAATCATTAAATAAATCAAATATGGATAATTATGTGATTAAATGTTAATTTATATTATTTGTTATTTGATCCTTGTTGTTATGAAAAGTTTCATATTTTCCCCTTTAGGTTTTATAGTTTAAATTTGACCTCAAAAGTATTGTTGTTTTGAAATTTAAATAGTTGGAACCCTAATGTTTTGAAAAAGGTTTCAAAACTTGCCCTCAAGTTTTGGAATTTAAATTTTGATTAATAGTTTAATGTTGATGTATATTTAAATTCTAAACCTAATGTTTTGAAATGTTTCAAAACTTTCCCTCAAGTTTTGGAATTTAAAAGTTGATTAAAAGTTTAATTAGGAATGTCAAATTCTAAAAACCTAGTATTGTTTTGAAAAAGTTCAAATCACACCTTTATGGTTTTATTAATTAATTAAGGTGTATAATTAAAAGAGGTTTAATAAATCCATAAAAGTTTTGGTTTATAATTTAATTGAATTAAAGGTATAATTATTAAATTTGACCACCTAGTATTTTAAAAGTGTAAAATATACCCTATACTATATATAACATTAAAAGTCTAACGTTATATATGTGTATGAGTAAAAGTCAGTCTTACCATTAGTAGGCCTCATTCACGAAGCTGGTCTATAAGGGGTGTTTAAGGAAATTGCCTATAAAATGGCGATTGAATGGGTATCCACTCTTACCCACCGCACTCTTGACTAGTGGAGGGTCGTTAGCCGAACGGGTAGGATAGGACGAAACCTTCCATTATAAGTATAATGAATTACTAAAGTAACTAAATGTTTTTTTAAATTCCCAATCTTAGTTACTTAGGCAAAAGTGAATTGATGCAATTCCATGAAATTACACTTTGTGCCCTTGCGAAGACGTTAGTGGAGCGTGTGTGGTTTACCGGCACACTAAATGGTTCTAAGCAAAGGTAGCAAAGGGTGACTCAATGTTTGTCATAGTTTGGTGGAGCGTACGTGGTTTACCGGCACATCGAACAGGTGACTGTAACATGTGGGGGCACCATGTAGTTTGCATGGTTATTCACACCCGCTTTGTGATCCTCGGCATCCTAGTCACAAACAAGAGGGGCATATCGAGATTTAAACATGCCATTGAAATGTTCAATGAATCTCATAGGATCTAGGAGTTTTCATAGATTTAAAACTTAAATTTCTTTTTCGTTTTTTCATGGTGGAAATTAGTGAATCGTCATTCAATTACCTTCAAATGTTCTGCAATTTGGGTTACGGCATCCCTCTCCCGAGTTGTAGAATATTGTGTTGGGTCCTAGCCTTAGTATCTCATTTGGGTGATTTACTAAGGACTCAATCAATCAACTAACTTGAATTTGTTTCTCACGTTTTGTAGATGTCTAAGTTCGACAACTATGGTCTTCCCAAATCCCGTGGAACAAGCATTCCACATGAAGATGGTATTCCAAGATTCGATCGAGGAACAAGAAATCATGCTTCACTTCCTCATCCTCCTCCAATTATTCTCCCTAACCCACAATTTCAAAGGCTTGAAAAGTTCAAGATGACTCAAGCCCTCTTGGCAAGTAAACATAAAGAAGGAAAGTCGGTGTGTGCACACGTCCTAAGGATGAAGTCACACATTGATAGGTTAAGAATGTTGGGATCCGTTGTCTGTGAGGAAATGGCTGTTGATTGGGTTCTTCAGTCACTTCCTAACTCATATAGTGAGTTCGTAAGAGAGTACTATATGATGAACTACGACGTGACCCTTATAGATCTCACCTATATGCTTATTGCTGCTGAATCAGCAATGATTTGGCGCAATAGAAAAGCAAAGTTGATTGGTGAATCTGCCTTCGAGACCTCTGTGGATATAGACAATGGCAACGAAAGACATGCTATGATCGAAAAGTTTGATCATTAGAGAAAGGCAATGTCTGAAGTAGTTCCATGTCATGTTCCAAAAGAGTCAATTTGCTTTTATTGCCAAGAGAAAGGGCATTGGAGACGAAGCTGCCCCATTTACCTAAGAGATCTAAGAGATGGGAGAGTCGAAACGTATGGCTCTAATATAGGTAAAATCCATTAACTAACTCTTTTAAGCTTCTATTCTAGATTCTTAATACATAATGTGATAAGATTACAATTGATATTTTGTAGGATCGAAGAAAAGAAAGGAAGCTTAAGGGAAGAAGTGAGCAGAATCTAACCATAAAGGAATGGATTTCGATCGCATTTCTCGAAGATTAGATTCTTGAGCTACTACTTAGAGTTAGAATTAGATTGCTAAGAAAGATGTATTAGCATGGTTTTTCAATGAATTGCATTGTAAGGACAAATTTTTTCCGCAATAAAATAAATTTTGATTTTATATTATTTATCCTTGCAATGGCGTATATGAAAAATTGATGTTTGAATGTTTCTATTATTAGCAATAATGGATTTGGTTCTTATTATGTTATTTGTGGAAATGTCGAAGAATTTACCAAATTGGGAGAGTTTCTCATCGCCCAAGTTTCAATTGGACAGAAATTTGGAATCACGCAACTTGGTTGCATGATGAATGAGAAAGTTCATATTTGGAAATTAGACTAATTCGTTGACAAAGTGTCGAGTGAAAGGACAAGGAGATCAAGTACATAAAGTTGTGTGTTGATCAAAGTTCATCATAAGAGTAACAAAGATATTCGTCATGATTTACTAAAGGTTTAGTAAATATGATTATACTTATAAGATTAAGTGTAATTTGGAATTGATTAAAAAAGGTTTAAATCAATAGCAAACGAATAAGAAGAATCAAGTAGGCAGAAAGATAAAAGTTTCTCCATTCTAAGAATAAGGGAGAGTACCTTTTATGCTCTATGATAGGTCTTAATGATTAAGAACCATATCTCAATTAATCCTCTAAGAGAGTCTTAGTACAATTGCATGTCTAAGAAGAGGATTTAAGAATTGAAGAAATGGTTAAATCAAGAAGTCAATCATACTTCGTTCCAAAACAAGTCTTAGAGTTAAGATTGTGACATTGAGTGAAAAGTATTAAGAAGGTTTATAACATTCATCAAATGTGGAAAGTTGTGATGTCTTGGATAAGACAAAGACCAACTAGGACCAATTTATAAAGTGTTTTGATAAAAACTACACCAACTCTTGAATATTTGTTTGTCAAGAAATGTTTATTGACAAGAGAATCTTATATGTCAAGGAGTCAGTGGGAGTCTTAATGGTCTTGAAAGGTTTCAAGAACAAATCAAATAAACCTTATCGATCATCACTAGCACACGAGTTGAGGTCTACAACCTATCGTGTTGACACTATCTTGTTTCTATGCAATTCCAATTGAAATAATTATGCATGTGAGTTCTATGAGTTCTCATTTGAATGCATAAAAGGCAAGGACCTTGATCAATGAAAAGTACATTGATAAGAAAGGGTGAGTTGTTTAACTACTTGGAAGACATGGTGGGCAGCCGTGTTACCATAAGACAAGAGTTCAAGGTTAAGAAAAGTTTGGTCCATAAGGGTTTGGATTTGTCGCAAACTTTGGTTTTGACAAATTCGCATGGATAAGAACAAATACACCATTAAAATCTAAGTGTCATAAGATTCCCTCCTTCATGAAGATGACTGTGAGGAAATGCTTTCACTAAGAGAGATTTTAAGAAGATAGCGATTGTAAAATTATATTCTCAAATTTGATTATGGTTACGGTATCCCTTTCCATGATTCGAATTGTGAGATTTGGCAATTAGTCTGAATTGTTTAAGACGCACATATGAGCTATCTAAGGCAAAGGTGTATAAGTTTAAGAAGAATTGATAAAAGATTATCAAAGCATTAAGTATTAGAAATATGAACTAAAGAAATTCAATAGGCATTGTTTTTCTGAAAGTTAAGTTGTTTCTGAATATGTGTTAAAGCTAGTGGGAGCATAAGTGTTATGGTTATAATAATCATCGTGATAGTGGGAGCATAAATTTTATGATTGTATGATTATTAAGGCAAGTATTGCAAGTTAGCAATATTAATTATAGAAAACAAGAGTTATACTTTACAAAGTCGTAAGGATTGAATAGTTGTTTTGCTATACTTAAGGGAGAGAATATTATGCTTCATTTCAAATCTAAAGGCTTAGGTTGTGGAATGTTAATAAATTTAGTCAAGGATGCATAGTACGTTCTCAAATTTCGATTATGATTATGGAATCCCTCTTCATAAATCAAATTGTGAGAATGTGACACGTAAAATATTATGGCAAAAGATTGATAAAGTATCAAATCTTTATGTAAGACATTATGCATCGTGTCCCACACGTTTCGGGTGTAGGATCGATTGCAAATGCTATAGTATTTGACCATTCTAGAATTTTTCCAAATGTCTAGCGCATTTAGAGGGAAAAGGACAAGAATTGGTTTTGACTAAGATAATTAAACAACTATCAAAGGACAATCCAAAGTTCGCCGAGGATTGGTCGCTTGTGAGTAGTTGGAAGTATAGTATTGGATGGAGCATATCGACATAATTATGGATAGATAAGATTCTATTAAGAATGAGTTGTCATATGGTAAGTATGGAATGGTTTCCATATTGGGAGTTGAATATTGAGAATCAATGTCTAGATTAGAAACTTTTATGCAAGAAGGATGTTCAAAGGAATGTACTTGGAGTGAGAGACATCACATCTATGGAATTGTCTTGTAACAATTTCCAATAGAGAGCTTTGTAATTCATTGGCAATAGTCATTATGACATTAATGCAGTAACATTACAAAAGAATCATTGCATAAAATGTTAGAATCTAACATATTCTATAAGTGGCAAGAATTTGATATTCTTTCACTTGTGAAAAGGATTGGGAGTTGTGAAATGAGTATGATTGGAAATGTGTTCATTTGATGTATTTCACAAAGTAAGAACCATAGGTAAACATTGTGTGAATGCTAAGAGCATGGGACAAGTATTGTAATAATTCAAGTAAGAAGTTGATTACCCGAAACAACAAATAATGAGTAATCGATATGGTGATAAATAAAAGGTGTTTTATTTATACTCAAAGGTTGAGGCCATATGGGATTAGTATTATTCTTGTGTTTCACTTTGCATGTTTGACTTCCTGAATAATTTTATTGGTTAAGAACAGTCAAATTGTTCAAATGGGCCACAGTCGTTCATATGTTGGAAGTAGGTATGAATGAAGACTGTTGTGAATTGGTGTGTGGATTGTCTAAAGAGTATTAGACATAAGCAAATGTTTGCTGCAACGTTCATGAGTGCTTATGAATATGATTTGAGCATTGGATTAAACCCACACTCACTTGAATCACTTCATGGATTTTATCACAAGTGATTGGTGAGACGATAATATCTTATATTCTTGAAACTGAGATGTGTGAGTTGTATCATGCGAGTCGGTTGCACATTGATAATATGTAAATGCACCAGTAACTTGGTGTTATAAAACATATTGTTGTGTGTGATTTGGTGAGTGAGTGCAAGCGAGCATTGAGTCAAAGTTTATCCGTTCCTTTTATCCAAAGTAGGATAAAAGCGATATATGTGGGCCCCTCGATGATTTAGTGATGGCACCTAAGCGCTTGGCCAAGCCGGGACTAAATTGAAGTGTTCAATTGTAGTCTGTTGTCAGTCGTCATAAATCTGAATGCGGGAAACAACACATAGACAGAGAGAATGATTTAGATCCATGTCTCAGTCTATACGATGATATCTAGAATGGAGGAATATATGATCCCTTATCTAAAGGACACGCGTATCTGATAAGATCAGAGTTGACAGCGGCTTTAGAAAGCTACGATTGCAGATCAGGATCTGAAGTCATACGCGGAATAGTTATTAGACTTATCCAAGTGGGAGACTGTTGGATTAGTGTCTAAGTCCATAACTATTTTGGTATGTACTTGACCCGATGGTGCATGGTCCTTTTGGGTTGCCTTCACCAAAGCAACTTGATAGGATGAATTATGGAGAGAAAGGATTAAATATGATTTATTAATATATTATGAGAATAATATATTAAAGGAGAAATCATATTGTTTAATTAATATTAGTCAAGAATTAATAAGAATTAAGTTTGTGGCTAAAAGACATTAATTAAACTTAAGGGACTAGAACTGTCAATTGTGTGATAGTTGAATATTGGGCCAATGGACTCCATATTAAAGGGGTGGACGAATTCAATGGGGAAACCCATTAGAAATCGTCCAAACGCCTTTAAGAAAGGAGTACATGGGTTGCTTAGGGCCTAAGCATCCAAATTAGGGTTTCCTTGTTAGATAACCCTAATAGCCTCACTATTTAAAGAACCCTTAAGCCCCAAAAACGTGGAGAACTTCTTCTCTAGGGTTTCCACATGTTTTAGGTAGCCTCCTTCTCTTCTCCTCTTCATCCTCTTGCTTTTGGTGTTTGTAAACCATTAGAGGAGTGACATTTGTGACTCTAAGCTTTCTAAAGTCAATACAAGAAGGATTTGGGATTGTTATTGCTACATAACAATCAAGGTATGATCTAAACCCATTCTTATGTTAAGATGATTACTTGTATGCTAGAATTAGGGATAATAGTCTTGGATAACTTGCATGTACAATAGAGAAACCTAGATCCAAGCATTAGGGTTTGTATGAGCACATAGGATGTTCTTATAGCCAAAACCTATCAGCTATAACCCTGAACGGTCCAATGTACCTGGGGCCCAACTTGCCTCGCTTCCTGAATCGGATAACGCCTTTCCATGGCGACACCTTCAGGAGAACCATATCCCAGACCTGGAACTCTAGGTCTGATTGGCGCTTATCGGCATAGCTTTTCTGCCGACTCTGAGCAGTCTGAAGCCTGCTCCGGACCTGCTGAATCTTCTCCGTCGTCTTGAGCACTACCTCAGTGCTCCCCATTACCCTCTGGCCAACCTCGCCCCAACGTATCGGGGTCCTACACTTCCTCCCATATAGCATCTCGAAGGGAGGACGATCAATCTTCGCATGATAACTATTGTTATAGGAGAACTCTGCCAATGGAAGGTAGGTATCCCAACTACCTCTGAAGTCTAATACGCATGCTCGTAGCATATCCTCCAGGTTCTGGATGGTTCGCTCGCTTTGACCATCCATCTGCGGGTGAAAGGCGGTGCTAAAATACAGACGAGTACCCAACTCGTCATGAAACTTCCTCCAAAACCTGGAAATGAACCGCACATCCCTGTCTGAAATCACAGAAACTAGCACACCGTGCCGCGCCACTACCTCCCGGATATAGACGTTGGCCAACTTCTCGGCCGATATGCTCTCCAGAATCGAAATAAAATGGGCGCTCTTGGTCAGTCGATCGACGATGACCCAAATCGAATCCACTCCCCGTGCGGTCCTGGGAATCTTGGAGATAAAATCCATCGTGATGTCTTCGCATTTCCACAGCAGAACATCCAACGGATGCACCTTTCCGTGAGGTCTCTGATGCTCAGCCTTGACCTTCCTGCAGGGCAAGCACCGCTCCACAAACCATGCTACATCCCGCTTCATGCAGGGTCACCCAATACTCCATACGAAGATCTCTATACATCTTCGTCGCCCCGGATGAATGGAGAACCGAGATTTGTGCGCCTCCTCCATCAGAACTTGGCACACACCCCCGTGGTATGGCACCCACACCCTACGGTGTAGTGTCAGTAATCCTCGACTGTCATAGTCGAAGGAGGAAACCTGCCCCATGATCCGCTCGCTCTTCCGATGTACCTCCTTCATGGCCTCTCGCTAGGCCTCCCGAATATGCTCCAACAACGGAGTCACCATTGTCATCCTCAGGCAGATATCCCTGATCGGTGCTGCCTTGCGACTAAGCGCGTCGGCCACCACATTGGCCTTACTCGGGTGATAAAGGATCTCGCAATCGTAATCCTTTACCACGTCCATCCACCGACGTTGCCTCATCTTTAGATTCGACTGATCCATGAGGTACCTCAAACTCTTATGGTCCGTATAGATGGTACAGCGAACCCCATAGAGGTAATGACGCCAAATCTTGAGGGCGAAAACAACTGCACCCAACTCCAAATCATGTGTTGGGTAGTTCGCCTCGTGAGGCTTCAGCTGCCTCGACGCATAGGCGATGACATGCCCTCTCTGCATCAATACCGCACCCAAACCTGAGATGGACGCATTGCAGTACACAACAAAATCCTCCATGCCCTCTGGCAGAGCTAAGATTGGCGCCTCGCACAATCTCTGTCTCAGTGTCTCGAACGCGGCCTGCTGCTCAGGCCCCCAACGAAAGACCACGGCCTTCCTTGCTAGCCTGGTCAGGGGTACGACTATCTTGGAGAAATCCTGGATGAATCTCTGATAGTAGCCGGCTAATCCTAGGAAACTCCAAATCTTGGATGGAGACTTCGGAACCTCCCATCTCATTACCGCCTCCACTTTGGTCGGGTCCACTGAGATCCCGTTATGGTTGACGAGATGCCGAAGGAACTGCACCTTGCGCAACCAGAACTCACACTTGGAGAACTTAGAATACAAGTTCTCCTTCCTCAAAGTCTACATAACCTCTCGCAGATGCTCCTTGTGCTCCTCCTGCGTCTTGGAGTAAACCAAGATATCATCAATAAACACTATCACAGACCGGTCTAACTACGGTCTACACGCACAGTTCATGAGATCCATGAACGCGGCAGGAGCACTGGTGAGCCCGAAGGGCATCACCACAAACTCGTAGTGGCCATAGCGCGTCCGAAACGTAGTCTTCTGTACATCCTCCTCTCTGACCCTCATCTGATGATATCCTGAATGCATATCAATCTTGGAGAACCAAGATGCTCCTTTTAGCTGGTCAAAGAGGTCATCAATCCTTGGGAGTGGGTAACAGTTCTTCACCGTTACCTTGTTCAGCTCCCGGTAATCTATACACATCCGATGCAACCCGTCCTTCTTCCTCACAAACAGAATCGAGGCTCCCCAGGGAGAAATAATCGGTCTAATGAATCCCTTGTCTAACAGCTCCTGCAGCTATGTAGACAACTCCTGCATCTCAGGAGGTGCCAACCATTGTGATTCCCTGGCTATCGGAGCCGCACCAAGGACTAGGTCGATCCTGAATTCCACCTGCCTCTCCGGTGGTACCCCAGGCAACTCCTCGGGAAATACATCCGCAAACTCTCGTACCACGGTCACATCATCCACTGTTGCCTTACCCGCCTCCCGGGTGTCCGTGACATAAGCGACATATCTTGCGCAACCCTGCTGAAGGTAACGCCTAGCTCTCGCTGTTGAACATACCGCTGGTCCTTGTTGTGGCCTTTCACCCTGAACTACCAACTCTCCCCCACTTGGGGTCCTGATCCGAACCAGTTATTGTGCGCAATCTATCACTGCCCCATTGGGGCTCAACCAATCCATGCCTATAATCACCTTGTTTCCTTTCAACGAAATAGGAACCAGATCTACCAGATAATGCTCCTCGAATAATCTCAGCACACAGTCTCAGAATACCGCCGATGATCACACCGACCGGTCATCAACAATCTCTACCTCTAAAGGGCAATCCAACATGCTCGAAGACTCAGGAAACTTCTTGCTAAGCACAAGAGAGACAAATGATCGGGTAGCCCACGAATCAAATAATACATGAACTGGGATACCGTTCACATGGAACGATCCTAAACAGAGCACACACATAACATATCAAAACCACAACAACATATCATAAAAGCATAATGATAAGAAATCATACCCGTCACCACATCGGGTGCAACGCGTGCTTCCTCGGTAGTCAACTGGAATGCCCGGCTCCTCACCACTAGAGCCTCTGCCGACCGTCAGTGATCCGCAGGGTTGCTAGAGCCGGCGCCTTCACTGGCGCTGATGCTGCTGTCAACTGGGGGCAGTTGGCCTTCTTGGGCCCCTCCGGTTGCAGTGGAAAGATAGCAACTCAGACGCCTAAACAACCGGTGCAGAGGCAGTACAATCCTTGCTGAAGTGCCCCGTCTTGCCGTACTTGTAGCAGCCCGACGATCCCAATCTACATGCCTCCTCATGTGGCATGCAGCGTTTCCTGCAGCGGCTCGGTCCTGACTGGCCTTTCTGCCTACCATCTGATCCCTTGGGCTTCTTCCCCGAAGCCCCACTCGTCTGACCCTTCTCAATCTTCCTCTTCCGGACATGCTCCAGATCGATATCCCTCTCCCTTGCCCTGGCAATCATGGAATCTAGGGTAGGGCAAGCTAAAAAACTAACATGCTCCTGAATGTCGGCTCGTAGCATGTCATGATAGCGGGCCCTCCTCGTACCCTCATCCCCCGCATACTGGGGCACCAACAATTCCCTCTCCTGGAATTTGGCGGTGATCTCCGCCATAGTCTCTGTAGTTTGTCTCATGTCCAAAAACTCCATGGCCAGCTTCCGAAGCTCTACAGCTGGTGTGAACTCTGCTCGGAACCGGGTCACAAAATCTGACCATGTCATAGCCTCAACATCCGAGGCTCCCATAGAGTCACCAACCGACTCCCACCAATCCCTAACACGGTCCCTCAAACACCCTGCTACAAATCGTACCTTCGACCTCTCGAGGCAGAAGCTGGTTAGCTGCACGGACTCAATGTCTCAATCCATCGTCTGGCAGCAATGGGGTCCTTTGCCCCGTGTAAATCTGGTGCACCACTGCCCCTGAAGTCCTTAAAGGACAGTGTGCGGGATCCTGAATGGCCAAATGCCATTTCACTCCTAAACGCCCTGAGGCGATCCTCCATCAGCTCGACTATCCCTTCCTCGATCGACCCGAAGATGATGGGGGTCGACTCAAGGATGCCTCTGGTTATCTCAGACACGATGAACTCGCGTAACCTCTCATCCATTGGTTCAGAGCTTGAACCCGAACCCGATCCCTCTCCTGAACTGCCAACTATTGGCCTCTGTCGTAGTACCACCATTCTGCAAAACATAATAGCGACCGTTAGTGATACTGATACATCTAGATGGATCACACCCACTACAAGTTCCCTGGTCTCGCCTCAGCCTTCCTCAATTTACATACGGATCCTCTACTTTTAGTAGTACGGGCCCATACTACCTTCTACATTTATCCGTACCTTCCTCAAGGACTGCCTTGACTCCACGAATTCCCTTTCATCACTGCTGATTCTCTGCTATTCCCACTCTAGGCTTACCCTAGGGAAAATCTCTAACTCCACCCAAACCGGTCCTCAGCTGCTGAAGGCCCCCTTGTAATGCCAATTAGCCATTACCTGAATACCATCACATGTGATGAGGCTCAGATAATCCTTCGAGTAATAGACTCGTCCCTACAACGGTTAGACTCAGACAAGAGCTGCGTAATAGGGCCAAATCCAACACTCTGAGATTATTCGACCCTGCTCACATGTGACGTGACGTATTCACCTAATGGCTAACTCCTATCACTCAGAGTCCCACAAAGCACAAAGCAAGCAGCATTCGGACGCAGGAAAATTACTCAAGCAAATCTGTTCTCATAGTGAGAAGCTGAACTAGCATATAATGATGTTCTCATACTATCAGGCATAACCTAAACAGGCTATCCTACTGTTGTCTACTCAATACTAGCATGTAATTCTCATAAGCTGACGCACATAAGGCGGGCATATAATGCATCATTCCTAGATCCTTAGTCTTATTCTAGCATGCTGTTCTACTAAAACTGATATACATAAGATAACTTGTATGGGTACTATGAGGAATACTTACTTGAGCAAGGATGGTCGCACACATCACACACTTGTTCCTTCTCAAAACTCTTTTATCTTAGCTTTTAGAAAGTCATTTTCGTTGTAAAAAACCTTTTAATCCCTTGGTCTGAGTCCAGACACCCCCGAAGGTGTGTCTGAATCCCTCAAACCAGCGCTCTGATACCAACTTGTAACGACCCAATTTTCACGACCAAAAATTTCATTTTTGATTAAGTAACTTGCACAGCATTTATATCAAAATATCAATTGATCGTATCATTTAATAAAAATATGTCTCGTATCTGAAAACCGAATCGTAAAAACCTAATAATGTCAGAGTACAAATCCCAGAATAACTCATAATGAGGAAAACAAGAGTGTGTGTATAATGTGCCGCTACCGCGCCAGCTCCTTCCCCTTCGCTGAAGAGGTACTTGAAACCAAAACTGTAAACTATAAGCACGAAGCTTAGTGAGTCCCCCCATCGTACCACATACCATGCAATCACATAGCATACATTCTGCCGGGCAATTCTGGGGTGCCCGACCTACCCGGTACGACCATTCTGGGGTGCCGACCTATCCATGTGGCCATTATGGGGTGCCGTCCTACCCATGTCAAGCTATTCTAGGGTGCTGACCTACCCGTCGATCCTAACAACCGAACTTGGGGACTGTTCCCCTCCTACTACCGCTATTACATATAACATATCATGCCAGCATATAAACATATCACCACATATTATCAGACATATCTGGGGTGTCTGACCTACCCTTCAGTCCTAACAACCAAACTCTACTACTAGCACATATAAAATATCATGCTAGCATATAACATATCAGGTAGTAGCAAACCTAGATGATATCACAAAGACAATCATCTAATCATACAACTCCTACTGGTGAGCCGACATTGTGGCCGCAGACCCACTGCTACTAGAAGGTAACTCACCTTGTAGTAGTTGCTGATCTGTGTGGGAATCCTCTGACTGCTGTCGTTGCTGCTCCGAAAATCCTCCGGCTATAATCCTCACAAAACACTTAGTCAAACACTGCTAACTGTTCTTAGGGTAAAATGACCATTTTACCCCTGACCAAGTCAAATTCAAAGTCAAATTCAACTTTTAAGTTGACCTGACTCGTCGAGTTGGTTCACCAACTCGCTGAGTCCCTATCCTTCAATTTGTCCTTATACCCGTCTCTACTCGTCGAGTTAGGCGATGACTCAACGAGTCTTCCTTCTAAATGAACATTGACCGGATCCTCATCCGACTCGCCGGGTTATATGAACAACTCGTCGAGTTCATCTTCAACTGATACACAGGTCCTACTCTTGACTCGCCGAGTTGTATGAACAACTCGTCGAGTTCATCTTCATCCTTAAGAAGATTGCCTTGGACTCATCGAGTCTACTCATGCACTCGTCAAGTCCTATGAACTTTCAGAACAATGGCTTAGTCTAGAACGTTGGGTTACTCCCCGGGACCCCCTAGAACTTTTCCACACTCAACTGGGTCCTTTTGACCCTCAACTGATATGGGACAGAAACCTTGGACTCGCCGAGTCCAAGGATGGACTCGTCAAGTCGGTCACATCCCCTCACTAAATCTTCGATTTCTGACGTACAACCCTTGATCGAAAGGTAGATCTATCCTTCTACAATCGATCTAGCACGTAAAGTTACAAACTTTACGTGCATGCATGGGACTTTGAGCTCAAAAGGTCCTAAAACAATCTCTTACAATGCATGGGGCCTTCTTTGAGTGCAAAAGCCACTCCTTTCTTCCTTGTAACCCCTCTAAGTAGGGTTGTGCATGGGTCGGTTTGGGTCGGTTTTGGACACAAACCCAACCCAACCCATAAATGGTCGGTTTCGAGTTTCAAGAACCCAATAGGATTGGTTTCTGGTCGGTTCGGTTTCTTGGGTTCTGAGGTCGGTTTGGGCGGTTTTTCGGTTTCTTGGGTTCAACCCATACATTCATGGGTTCTGGGTTAAAACCCATGGTTTTGGGTTTTAACCCATTTTCCATAAATGAAGCAACTAGTTAAATACTTCAAAAACATCAAATTTAAGTTAAATACTTCAAAAAGCATGATTCTAACAACAAATAGTCTATTACAAGTTACAACCAAAGCCCGAAATAGTTTATTACAACCAAAAAACAATCAAGTATGGGACGGTTTCTCGGGTTGGATAGGTCGGTTTCTTGGGGCGGTTTGTCGGTTTTAAGTATGGGTCGGTTTCTCGGGTTGGATGGATTGGTTTCTGGGTAAAAACCGAAACTGAACCCGATTTTTCGGTTTTTAAAAAATTCAAACCCTAACCGTTAGTTTTGCTTCGGTTTCGGGTTTTTCGATTTCGGTTTTAGTCGGTTTCTCGGTTTCTTGGTTTGGGTTTGTTCACCCCTACCTCTAAGGACCTAGATATGAAACATCAACTCCTAACCATGCTTGCCATCATGGTTGGTGACCAAAATGGCTTAAAAAAGCCCTAAAACTCCACAAAATGGGATCTATCAAAAGAACAAACAAGGTATAGACTTTATACCTTCTGAAGACTGCAAATGATGCTCAAAATCGGATCCTTCTAGCCTCCTCTTGATCCTTCAAGCTTTTCCTTCCTTCCTTGGGTCACAAAAACACCAAAATCACTCCAAATGCCTTAGATTGCTTCAATAACGACTAGGGTTTGCTATGGGGGTCTTCTAGGAGCAAATGGGACGAAGGAGGCCGAGTTAAGGGGTTTAAATAGGGTGCAAACCCTCGGGTTAGGGTTTTTGTCCGAACAGAACCTACTCGCCGAGTATGGGACCCGACTCGCCGAGTCTGTCACTTAAGTCCCGCGTCCCATCCCGCTTCTACTCGGCGAGTTGGTCCTTCAACTCGCCGAGTCCAAGGCCAAAGCAAAATATTTAAGGAATTAATAATAAAAAGAATACGTACCAAGAACCAGGTGCTACAAGATGAGGTGAAGGTTTGTGCCGGGTTTGTCTCCATATATCACCAGAGTTCCATTGTTGGGTAGGTGAAGGTGAACGACCTTCTTGTAACACATAATATCGGCATGGTGGGAGCTTAGCTAGTCCATGCTGACGACCACATCAAAATCCTAATAGTAACCAACGTTAAGTCGATTGGAAAGGAGTGGTTATTTAAAGTTAGTGTACACCCCCTGAATACATAATTTATTGTTTCTATTTTTCCGTTAGCCATTTCAACGGTCAATGTTTCATTTAATGCTTTAGGATTTGGTGAGTAGGTGCTTAAACATACGACCCACAAAGGTTCTTTCTGCCCCACTATAAAATAAAATGCATGCATAAATGATGTTGAGGAGGATGTACCAGTGACTACTATGGGATCCTTTATTGCCTCTTCCTATCATATTTCTAGGACTCTTCCCGTTCCCTATATGTTCTAGTTGTTGTCCTTTGGACAGTTTTTTGTAGTGGTCTGTTTCTCCACACCCATAGCATGCTTGACTCACACCAGCATTGGTAGGTTGATTGGTCTGTTGTGTTGGAATTCTTCAATATTGGGTGGTGTACCCCTTCCTATTGTAGTTGGTGCAGTGTATCTCCTGGCATGCAGTGTTGTGGTGGAAGTTGCATTTATCACACTATGGGAGATTTCCCGCATATGGCTTGGTAGGTGCTGGTGTAACGGGAGTGGTAGCGGCATGAACCGCCACAATATGTTGCTTCTTTGTAGACTCCTGAGTTTGTTTCCCTTTACTCTTGTTTCCAGAGTTTCTCTTATTGTCATTCCCCTTTTTCGGTTTAGTTGCAGGAGTTTGTAAGCTGAGAATCAAGCCAGTCCGTGCCAAATAAATGACATTGGACTCCTTATTAGGAATGATAGGGTGTTCTATGTTCACGTTCTTACCACTACCATTTTTGTTATTACTATTGCGTCTATTTTGTTCCTGCTTGTTGGGTGTGTTAGTAATACGTGAGTGTTGATGTAAAGCAATTAAAATTGTAATCTGAATTATCCTAGGTTTTTCTACTATAGATGGGTGTGACCTAACTGTACATACTTAGGATTTTAAAAAGGTAATTGACTGCATGGTTCTGACCTAATCAACATTTAGGCCAGAGACAGGAGAATAGGCGGGATCACACACTCTTATTTTATGGAATCCAAACCATATATGATCCTAATGTTTATATGGAACCATCCTGATCCATTCACAACAATCTCTAGTTTCCTTGTGATTTATAGAATTTGATCGAATGAGGAAATAGTTTTGATTATGTTTTTAATTGATAAATCCTTTTTGTGAAAATTCGAGGCATAAAGTTTATCGTAGGAATGTACCAAAAATCTCGGTAGGGTTCCTTGTCGCCTCTTCCTGTCTAGTTGTTAACTCCTACGTCGTTCATCTCTGTTGGACAATCTTTTTTGAAATGTCATGCTGCACCGCATTTGTGACATACTGGACTTTCTTATGGGTTGAGGGTCGGAGTGATGCATGGGGCCAGGGCCCTACAGTAACGGGAGGTGTACCCCATCTTGTCGCACCTTCTGCAACGAAAATCCTAACAGGCTCCCCGATGATGGTATTTGCACTTGTTTTAGTTTGGAGAGTTTCCAAGATGTGGTTTTCTCATTGTGGGAGGAGTAGGGTTAGTAGGGGTAAGGACTGCTCCCGCTTCCCGCCTCTTGGTAAGCCTCTGGGTCGAACTTCCTCCTTTTTCGTTCCTAAACTTTCACTTCATGACCTTAGGTTTGTACTTTGGGGTGTCTTGGTAAGTTTTCATTCGTTGGTTTCCTTGGTTGAAATTATTAATACTGCTCCCATTTCCGTTTGCGTTGTTGGCATTGAGGTATGCCATGAAAGCTACCACGGTAGCCGTCACAGTGGTTTATCTATGATTATAGATATGATCTTATGTATGTACGCATATAAATCTCATGTTTTCGTTATACGTTCCTCGTTGTTTCAACCTACATCCCTATGATGCATTTACGATTGAGAGTAGAATATCGCATGTTATGTTTTATCGGGATATGGTATAGCCATCTGTACCATCATTGGATTCATCTCACATGGGCTTTTGGAGGGCGTACCTCTCTGGGTTTACTACTATTGGTTGTGGTTCAAGACATTATAATCCTAGGGTGAGTAGTGCAGTGATCCTCCTATGCCGAAATGACGCATAAGGTTTTTGGCCATTTTGCTCGTTTCACGAGCGGCCCCTTCTGCTCCTTGTTCTGCCAAGGCTGTCTTAGTCTCAGTTGTAATCTGGTGTCGTCTCAGGGTGGTCACTTCCTCCTTTATGGAGTGTAGACGGTTCGTATGGTTCTCTAGTTCTACTTGTTGGTTCCATAAGGCTTTGGAATGGTGTGCTTGTTGTTCGTGGGAAAGTCAGATTTACATTGTCGTATACCGGGCTTTGCTTCTAGCATCCATTACTCCATGACGGAGAGTAGTAAACCGGGAGTCAAATCGGATTACTTGTGGCCCATATGGGGGTGGTGCTTGAATTGTAAGGGTATTAGGGATCGGAGCACGGTGCACATCGATTGTGGGTGGGATTGTCTTTTGTGGCAATGCGTCCTAGACCTGATAATGTCAATCACTAAGCTTGTCTTTGCGTGGGTATTGTTTTGTTACTAGGTACGTCTATTCCAGGGGCACATGTATTAGGTGTTTACATATATGGGAGGAGAGAGGTGAAAGGGTCTCTTGCTAATAGGATAAGGCTCGCTAAGGGTTTCCTCGACGCTTTCATCCATGCTCGGCTCTTAGTCGGAACCCTCCCTTTCATAATTGATATCTTGGTATTCTTTAGACTTCACCTATAGGCTTCTCTTATGGACCTCTTTTGGTCCTTCCTTGACCCATCCGCAAGTCACCGTGATAGGGTAGTAGAGGTATTTGTGAGTAATTTCAACTATGTCATTTGAGCGAGAATAGGTGTATGGGAAATACGAGAAAAGTTTATGTGTGTGTGTGTGTGGGGGGGGGGGTTTATGGTATCCTATGATACTCCTATAGTATTTTAAACTTGATGTTACATTCTGGTGTTCCCTTGCATGTATAGTTGGTTGGTTTTAGGTTTGTTGCACCACCACCATCACTCCCAAGCACATGTTGGTCATATCTCAAATAGGTATTGTTGATCTGGCTATATTTATCCCAGATATGATTACCTAACTACCTTGGTTTAACCGTGGTGTTCAACCTTTAGTTACTTTTGTTTTCTTCTCGTTATGATATTGTTCTATCAAGTATGTTTACTTTTAGTCAGAGTGTGTTTTAGTCCTATTCTATTTATAATTGTATATCTTGCATGGCTAGATATACTAGTTCACTATAAACAATGCTCTGATACCAAATCTGTCACACCCCTATACCTGATGGCAGAAACGTCCGGAGGCGGGTTACTTCATTGTGCAGTATCATAACAATTAAATATAAATGAGACATAGCAAATCCAAACATCATACATTGAGATAACGTACTTACATTGTTTACATATTGTATTTGTTCTTCAAATTATACCAAAGAGACATAAGTAAATAAATTTCAAACTACAGCAAAATAATCCTAAATCCGCGTCCCTTTAACTTGGTTACAGATTTCCTGAGAATACAAGTCGTTTGAAAAGTGTCAATATAAAATATGTTGGTGAGTTCATAAGCATTTTTGTATAAGAATTTGTGATGGTTTCGAAATCCAGAAAATTTTAGTGTTTTCTTGTCCAAACAGTTGTAAGTCTTGTTTTCCATCTAGTATAGTTGCATGTGTGTGTGTGTTCTAGTTCATCATTTTTTAAATCTTATAAAATCATTGCCTCCAGAAAATCCCATATTTTCTTATATAAAATAATCGTGAGTCCTGTTTCCAATTGAGTATACTTGCATATATGTGTGTGTATTAGTTTATCGTTTTCGAAATTGTATATAATTGTTTCCTCTAGAAAATCCCATATTTTCTCATATAAAATAATCGTGAGTCCTGTTTCTAATTGAGTATACTTGCATATATGTGTGATAGCTTATCATGTTCGAAATCGTATACAATAGTTTTTACCCAGAAAATCCTATATTTTATGATATATAAAATGGTGGTCTTAAAAACCCTAAGACTGGAGAGGTGTGAAAAATCAACAGGCGATTGTGGATATTCCGCGCAAGTTGAGTGGACGGTCAACACAACAAATACGGACCATCATTACCACGCATAGGGGGTAGTCAACACAATGTGCCAATTTATTTATGAGGTTTTCCTTACATAAATTTTTAGATACGGTAACATATTCTAGTGAGCCGCTATAAACATACTAATATGACAGAGACCTGTCTTGGCATTTCTCTGGCGCCCAATCGATTAAAGAACAGTTGTCACCCTATACTGGCCGGTCTAGCTATAGCGAACAGCCAAGGTGCGGGGTGTCAACCCCGTATAGATCTACACACAAATTCCGCTCTCCCTTCAAGACACTCTGGTTTTAACTCCATACACGACTTTAGACGTACACTAATATATTTATATTTAGGTACTTTTGAGACTCGTCTTCACTAGAACACCAACTAGTTTTTGAATAATCGATAAGATCCGTTATTTAATAAATAACATCATTTGTGCTAGTTGGCTAGGTTTATCATTTTCATTTATTGAGGATAATCCATTTGGAATCATAATTATCAAAAAGTGATCCAAAGTTATCAATATTGGCAAAAATGGCCCTTCTTTTTATATGTTAACAAATAAGACCCATTTTTGTCCGGGTGGAGGGATTCCGGAACCAATTCCGAAGGTTCCAAAGTACAGTGGTTCCAGAGCAAGGTTGCTCGGCTCTTGAGGAGGTCTGGAGTGCGAAGCTTTTTGGTGCGGTTAGGAGGTTCTGAAGGTTCCACATTGGACTTGCTCGTTAATGTTTTCTCCTTTCATTTTGAGATGGTGTTGACTAAGGAGACTACATTGGGGAATTGGGGAGAGATTTGAGGTACATGGAGAGATTTGGGAGAGATTTGAGATACATATATGTTTTGCATTATATCAATACATGGCTCATTAGGAAGCATAATGTAAACTTTAACATTTCAACACAAGTCTTACAATAGTCGTTGCCTACATGAAAATAGAATTTCCAAGCTAAAAATGCTAGTTGTCACAACTCCCAATCAGTGTTTGGTTCTTGGAAGAAAAAGAATCGGATTGTCCTCCTTTGGCTAAAATTCACTCTCTTTGAATGCTCAATTGTAACAGTTTCCTGTTCCTCTTCTTCTCTTTAAGCTTGGAAAACCCTAGAGCTCACTTTCCAAGCACAAACCCATGCCTAATGTATGGAGATGAAGACCCAATTGTAAACATTGTCCAGAGCCTCTCTCTCTATGATTGATTACCTTGATCACAAAAGGAAAATCCCCCAATTCTTTGGCTAAAAATCTCACTCATGGAATAGAAGAAGATTTAACTAGTTGCATTGTAAGTGGTTTAGACTCATCTTACTGCTTCTTTGCTTCTATATTTTCGATGCAATCAGACTCGATCTATGTTGATGATCTCGTCGGGTAACTTCTTTAGGAGTAAGCTTGCCTTGCTTATGACTTTGCTCTTCAAGTCGCTGCATAACTACCTTCGCAGCTTACGTCATCTCATGTTCTCTCTTTTCCTGTCGCTAATCAAGTCTCTTGACACCACAACAATATTGGTCCAAGTTATAGAGCTATCAATGGATTGCACGAGGAAATCAAATGGACTATCTCTAACGTCCTGATTTTCATGTGAAAATTTCTTTTTTGATAGGAAACATTACATTACAATATTCATTTTATTCATAACGAAAACCATTGTTTGATAATCAAAATTTAACTATTCAAATAAGATTATAATTAAATTATACGTAAACTAAAACATGATGTTGATGCGTGTATAGAGTCAAGCCTTACCCTTCTCATGATCCGAAGAAGTTTAATAACATTAAGCACATGGAGACTATGCTTTTTACTCTACTAGCTCTTATATCCTAACATATATATATATATATATATATATATATATATATATATATATATATATATATATATATATATTAATACACAATATACTGAGATAACTAACTAGAACAGGATACACACAACAAGCGTGTATCACCTAACTAACATATAGCTCTAAAAACTACGAGAAATAACTTCAATGTTTTTTTAATGACACATAAGAACAAAAAATCAAATCACCAGGGACTGAGGACTCAAGAAAATGAGGTTTAAGACTAAAAGGAGTGAGGAAATGAAGAGGCTTTTAATTCTATTTGTAACAACCCAATTTTCACGACCAAAAATTTCATTTATATAAATTACTTTAATTAAAACATTCGTAGGAAAACATTTTCGAATCATTACATCTCATAAAACTATGTATAATGTATGAAATCCAAATCATAAAATAGTGATAATGTCAGAGTACAATCCTAAGGAATCTTATAGTGCGGAATCTGAGGTGTGTGTATGATGTGCAGCTACCGCGCCGACTCCTTCCCCTTCGCTAAAGAGGTACCTGAAACAAAACTGAAAACTGTAAGCACAAAGCTTAGTGAGTTCCCCCATCATACCAGATATCATAAAATCACATAACATACATATACTGTCAGGCATATCTGGGTGCCCGACCTACCCCTTCGGTCCTATCGGCCGGATAATGCCTAGCATATCTGGGTGCTGGCCTCCCCTTTGGTCCTGTCGACCGGATACTGCCTAGCATATCTGGGTGCTGGCCTCCCCTTCGGTCATGTCGACCGGTAACCGGGGACTATTTCACCCCCTACTACTACCACATAATATCATATCACATAATCTGGCTAGCATGGTTGGGTACTAAACTACCCCTGCGGTCCTATCGACCGATAGTCGGGGACTATTTTACCCCTTACTACTGTCACATAATATCGTAATATGCTAGCACATAAAACATAACAGGTAGCAGCAAGCCTAGAAGAATATCACAAAGACAGTCATCTCACATAGAACTCCTATTAGTGGGCCGACATTGTGGTCGTAGACGCACCGCTACTGGAAGGTAACTCACCTTGTAAGGCTGAATGCTGGAAAACTGCTCGGAAACTGTCTGAATGTTGCTCCGGTAACCCTCCGGCTATAATCTCACAAAACACTCGGTTAGAACCTGATATCTACTCTTAGGGTAAAATGACTATTTTACCCCTAACCAAGTCCAAGTCAAAGTCAACTTCCAGTTGACCCGACCCGCCAAGTTGGGCCGCCAACTCGTCGAGTCCCTAACTCATTACCCGTCCTTATCCATGACTCTACTCGTCAAGTTTAGCAACGACTCGACGGGTTCCCCTTCTATATGAACATCGCATGAACCTTCATCCGACTCGCCGAGTTGTATGAATAACTCGTCGAGTTTACCTTCATCTGATAAACAAGTCCTGTCCTTGACTCGCCGAGTTGTATGAACAACTCGTCGAGTTCATCTTCAACTATAAGGAAATTGCCTTGGACTCGTCGAGTCTATTCTTGCACTCATCGAGTCCCATGAACTCCAGGTTTAAGGCTAAGTCCAATACGTTGGGTCACTTCCTTGGACCTTCTAAAAACCCTTCTAGCGCTCAACTGGGTTCCTTCAAAACCTAACAGCAAAGGGGAGTTTTGCCTAGGACTCACCGAGTCCCAAGAACGACTCGTCGAATCGAGCATGTCCAAGTCTCATTCCTTGATTTCCAGTGTACAACTCTTGACCAAAAGATAGATCTAAGCTCCTTCAATCGTTCTAGCACATAAAGTTACAAACTTTACGTGCATGCATGGGACTTTGAGCTCAAAAGGACATAAAATAAGCTCTTATGATGCATTGGACCTTACATGGGTGCAAAAGCAGCCCCCAAGCCTTGTGACTCCCTTAATGACCTGATTCTGAAGCCTTAAACCCCAACCATGTTTGCAATCATGGTTGGTCACCAAAAATGGCTTATAAAAGCCCTAAATCTCCCCAAAAAGGGATCTATAAAATAAAAGAGCAAGGTAACAGCTTTATACCTCCAATGGACTGTGGAAGATGCACAAACTTGGGTTCCCCTGGTCTCCACCAGTTTCCTCAAGTCTTTCACCTTCCTCCTTATGGTCACAACTAGCAAGATCCACCAAAAATGCCTTAGTTCTTCTCAAAACACAGCTAGGGTTTGCTATGGGGAGTTCTGGAAGCATTGGGGATGAAAGGGAGGCTGAATAAGTAGTTTAAATAGGGTGCAAACCCTCATCTAGGGTTTTGTCCGGACAACGCCTACTCACCGAGTCCGGACGCGGGCTCGTCGAGTAGGTCATTAAACTTCTGCGTCCAATACGCTCCGACTCGACAAGTTGGACCTCAACTCGCCGAGTCCAAAGCCAAAATGCAAAGTACTAGAATAAAATACATACCAGGAACCAGGTGCTACACTGTTTATACTCAAAATTATTGTACGATCATTTAATTCTTTATTATCCAAATCATTTAATTCGTCATTATTCAAATTATTTAATTCAAATAATACGAACATTCTTAAATATGATATTATTTTATGTTAGCTAAAAAGTAACATATTTTTACTTTATATTTTATAAATAATGAGTGGACGCATGGTATCTTCAAATAATCCTATCTTCTTCACACAAGCTCCATTTTCGACGTTCTTTTTATATCCACACATTTGTATTGACGATTACTACAACTTTTATTGTGATATGAACATCTAATTATCACTCTATTTTATATTCATATTTTATAAAGATAACACTGTTAAAATTTCTGTAGAAATAAAAACTCCTTCATAAGACTCCATTCTTGATGTTTTCTATATCAATGGTTTCGTATTTACGAGAACTCCGAATTTTGTGTAGATTGTTATAGCTAACAGCAACCGATTTTAATTTCGACTCATGTATCACACACTGTTGTACTGTATTCACACGAAACTATGAAAAATCATAACTTCCTCTTATGAAGTCAGATTTAAGCGTTCTTAATATCCTCGACTTCATAAGTGATATTTTGACACGGGTACCATTGATCACATCTCTCATGATCTCAACAAGCTATACATCACCATACCATATACCGGAGACACCAACTTACAAGTTGGAAATGGTAACCACTTACTTATTATTCATTTTAGATCATCTTCATTTTCTTCACTCGTAGCCCATTTAAATAAAAATCTTCTTCGTGTTTCTCATCTTACACAGGATAACAATGTACACATGGAATTTTGACCTAATTGTTGGCTAGTTAAAACTTTACATGGCAAACAAATCCTCCAAGGTCACATTGATAATGGTCTCTATTGTTTCTCTCTCTCCACCAATAAAACTCCATCTACCATGGGTGTCTCTACTTTGTGCACATCCCTCACTGGCTGGCATAATTGACTTGGACACCCTAGTGAAGCTATTCTCAGATGCTTGGTCTCTCAGGTTTAGCTTCCAATTTCTACAAATAAATTATCTTCGGTTTGGGAACCATGTCAATTAGGCAAAAGTCATAGATTTCATCTTCCTTCCACTCATGTTTCATGAATCAAATAGTTTAAATTGGTGTACCCAGATGTTTGGGGTCCATCTCCTATATTTTCAATCAATGGAAACCATTGCTTTATTTTGTTTATTAATGATTTCTATAAAAAAATTTGGATTTAATTTATTTCAATTAAATCACAAGTATTGCAAACCTTTATAAATTTCCGAACTATGATCAAAATACAATTTGACTATGATATCAAAAAAATTTAATCAGATTAGGATGGCGAATTTTGCACTATTTCCACATACCTTAACAATTATGGCATAAACTATCAACTTGATTGTTGATACATGGCTGAACAGAATGGGGCTGTCGAGAGACGTAACCGGATTATAGTTGAAAAAAGATTATATGTACTTGCTCAATCTTCTCTTCCACATGAATATTAGGAAAATGCTTTTAAAACTGCCACATATATTCATAATCTCACCATTACACCTACTCTTGATTATAGATCTCCATGTTCTACTCTCTACACCAAAGAGCCTGTCTATGCGGTTCTACGCACCTTTGAGATGCCTCTGTTATCGGTTTTTACATCCCTACAGTTTTCATTAAATGGATTTTTGATCCTTACCTTTTGTTTTTAGCGAATATAGTGCTTTACATAAAGCGTGTTTATGTCTACATCGACCCACATCTTGTATCTACATTTCTTCTCATATTGTTTTTAATAAAGATGTCTTCCCTTATGCCACCCTTAATCCGAACAGTAGCTCCACATCTCCCATTTCATCGGAAGGCCATGCGTCCACGGGTCTCCTTGATCATGTGTTTTTCATTCCCATACCAACCACTTCACCCTCACCTTCCTCTTTTATAACCTCCATTTCATATCCCCCTGCCACTCCTCATTATTCTAGCCCTTCTTATAAAATACCCACGATTAGCTCTTGTGCCAAACAATATGTCCCTCACTTTTTTTGTCCTGCTGCTAATACCCAACACAAAATGATCACACGAGCCAATACTAATTCCCTTAAACCAACATATTTTATAATTTCAAATGCCACCATTTCCATTCCACCAACCACTAAACCTTGAAATATTCCTTAAGCCATATAAACACTTATTGGTGGTTGCTCATCCTACTAATGCTAATATTGTTGGTTGCAAGTGGATTTTTAAAGTGAATAGGAACTCAGATGGTACCATTAAAAGATACAAGGCTAAAATAGTTTCAAAAGGCTTTAGTCACGAAGGTGTAGATTTCTTTGAGTCATTTAGTCCGGTGATTATACTGACCACCATTCAATTTATTTACGTTGTTCTCTCTCAAGACTGGAGAACAAGGCAATTGGATATCAACACAACATTCTTAAATGACATCTTAACAAAGGAAGTCTATATGGAACAACCACATAGTTTTGAAAACCCCTGTCACCCTCATGTTGTGTGTAAACTACATAAGGCCTTATATGAACTAAAAAAAGGCTCTTATAGTCTGTTTCAACCAACTTAAACAATATTTTCTCATTCATGGATGTCGGGCTTGTCAATCCAATGCATCCTTTTTTGTTTACTCATCATCTACTGAAACTAATTATATTTTTGTTTATGTTGATGATATTATAATCACAAGCACAAATACATAGTTTATCCAATAAATTATCAATTACTTGCATCAAACCTTTGCTCTCAAGGATCTAGGAACACTACATTACTTCCTTATTGTACAGATTACAAAGTCACCCACTAGTCTCACTCTCACTACAAAAGTATATCCATGATATTCTCACTTGGAGCAAAATGATTGACTTAAAACCTATTGCCATGCATGTTGATCCTTCTACTCGTTAGAGCTTCGTGGTGAACCATTCTCTAATCGTAAATTATGCAGGAAAATAGTTGGTTCGCTTCAATATACCACCATCACCAGACCAAATATTTCCTTTGATGTCGATCATGTGTGTAAATTCATGCACACCCCAACCACTCTACATTGGCAAGTGGACAATTTTTTTACACTACCTCACTGATACGTACACTCACTGTCATTATTTCAAACCCCATACGACTACCTCTCCAATTGTTTACTCTGATTTAGGGTGGCTTTAAGACAAAGATGATAGTAAATCTTAATATGACTTTGTGATTTTTCATGACACTAATGTCATTAGTTGGACATCTCGCAAACAACATGTTGTTGATCGTTCAATAACTGAAGCAGAATATCGTGCCTTGCCTACACCATAGTTGATCTCATGTAGATACAACAATTACTTCGTGATCTTCATGTCCACCTTCCAAAGCCTCACATTCTATGTTTTGATAATGTTGGTGCTACTTTTCTGTGTAAAAATCCGGTTATTAGCACATGATCAAAACATATTGCACTTGACTTTCACTTCGTTAGGGAATAGGTTGAAACATGATCTCTTCAAATCTTTCAAGTCTAATTTGTTGATTAATAAAGGATCACATTGCTCAGCTATGGTTCAAGTTTCAAGCCATTCCTACACTTGAGCTTGCAAGGGGTAAAAACGGATAGATTTAGTCTTGTGAATTAGTCTCTTGTAGTCCTATTCTTCAGGAACCCACATGTTTCCTATTTGTAAGGAGTTTAGATTAGGTTACAGCTTTCATTTTCCTCTCATATTTTTCTCTTTACTCTTTGTAGGGTTTATGACCTCAACAAAAAAATAAAAAAATAAAAATATGTGAAAAGGATTAGGAAAAATCATTTTTTGTAATAGGTTTTCGAAAAGAAGATTTCAACACCACTTCTTGTAATACATGGACACTAGAACTAATATCACAAGAAACTAAAATCAATGGAGAGAAAGAGATGTGAATGACTCAATGAAAACATATTCTAGGGATCAATGTTGCCTTAAATAGGAAATTTATTAACACTTGCTAATGCAACACTTTAAGAAAGGCTTTCATATATATTGCATGAAAGCTTTGTCATACAAGCAATGATTTTGAAGCACCCTCAACATATGAGTTATGGCCAATTAAGTTATTTTTCATTATCAATCCTATCTATCAAATTCATTATGGAACTATTTTTAGTGTGCAAACACAATCCCACATTGGTAAAATAAGAAACTAGATGCAAACATATAAGGCAATGGGTAATCCCTTCCATCACCAACTGGTTTTAGAAAATAGAACCTCATTGTTCTTCTATGTTGAGCATGTTTGGGCTAGTAGCGATCCTAACAAGTGGTATCAGAGCTACGGTTGTAGCCCGAATGATGTGGTCGACGCAGGTGGCGTAATCCCCATTAATTCTCGGTCCAACGAAGTTGATCCTGAAGCCTAGTATTGAAAGTCTTCCTAATAGTCCAGGTCTGGTAAATGTGTCCCGAGAGTATCGGCAGTATGAAAAATGATTGGCTCTGATGGATAGTGGTTGAGGGGAGGCCAATAATGGAACTTGGATTTGAAGGGAGGATCGTTAGGATGCAAACCCAATCCCACAATGGTAATGTGGTCGACGCAGGTGGCGTAATCCCCATTAATTCTCGGTCCAACGAAGTTGATCCTGAAGCCTAGTATTGAAAGTCTTCCTAATAGTCCAGGTCTGGTAAATGTGTCCCGAGAGTATCGGCAGTATGAAAAATGATTGGCTCTGATGGATAGTGGTTGAGGGGAGGCCAATAATGGAACTTGGATTTGAAGGGAGGATCGTTAGGATGCAAACCCAATCCCACAATGGTAAAATAAAAAACTAGATGCTAACATATAAGACAATGAGTAATCCTTTCTATCACCAGTTGGTTTTAGAAAATGAAACTTCACTGTTTGTCAATGTTAAACATGTTTGGACCAGTAGCGATCCTAACAACTATGACCAGTAAAAATTATCGATACAAACTTATATATAGGATTGAGACCCACCTTGCTAGCTTTTTTTTCTCCTACACTAGGACGCTTCAACTCTATTTTGGGTTTAGATTGATCTTTTTCCATAAAATCAACTTGATTTGAAAAAAAAAATGAAGAAGTCGGACTTATCCTTTTTGACGATTTATTTACCTTTCCCATAGATATACACCACTTGAGAACATTTAATAAACTATCAATTATGTGATGTACAAGAAAACAAGGAAAACATCAAGTTGATCTTTTTCCTCCTTGCTAACTATTTTTCCTCCTACACTAGGACGCTTCAACCCTATTTTGGGTTTAGATTGTTATTTTTCCATAAAATCAACTTGATTTGGAAAAAAAGGATGAAGAAGACGCACTTATCCTTTTTGATGATTTTCGATGTACCTTCTCGGGAAAATGACTTACGAGTCTAATGAAGTTTTCAAACCGTTCAAAAAACCCCAATCATGTTTTGTTTGTTCAGAAAAACCCAACAAACTTAACATTTGTCTAAAAAAGTTTAACTAGGTTATATTTTTATTCAATTCTATGGAAATCACCATATCGGGAAAATGACTTGTAAGAACAACGAAGTTTTAAAACCGTTCAAAAACTTCAATCATGTTTTATCTGTTCAAAAAAACTCAATGAATTTAACATTTTGTACAGACAAAAAATGATTGAGATTTTTTGAACGGTTGGAAATTTCGTTGGGTTTTCTAGATAAATGTTAAATTCGTTGTATTTTCTTAAACAAACAAAACATTATTGAGATTTTTTGAATGGTTTGAAAACTTAGTTGGGGTTGTAAGTTATTTTCCCTACCAGTGAGAACATTTTATAAACTATCAATAATGTGATGAACAAGAAAACAAGAAAAACATCATGAATTACCTTTTCTATATATAGAGAAGACATGCAATCGGAAAAGGGTATTGGATCCCTTGATCTCCTAAATAAAGGATGGAGTGATCAAATAAGAAAAATAAGTAAAAGAAAACTATAGCAAAAAGCAGTTGTAACTTGAAACTTTACATGCATAATCACAAAAAGATAGAAAACATGTCATGTAATTGTCTTTGACACCGGTTACGTACAGTTTTGATCGAAAAGATAAAACCAAGTTTATTTTAGCTTAGCCTTTCTATATTTAAATTAAGGACACTACATTAGTTAACAGGTTATCCAGTAAATCATTATCCAGAGTTCATGTCATATATAACTTCTTATAGCTGATTGCAGTCGCTTCACAACATCCATTGCTGTCAGGTCACATTTTTCACTCATCTGCAAGATCACAAAAAGGAATATGGAACACAAACGTTAGAATTTCGCTTACAAAGCTATACGAAGCAATTTCTTGAAATATTTTGTTTCATGGAAACTGTAATTTACCTGAGCAGTAATAGTGATGAGAAGAGCAGCACTCGAAAATGGCATAACGCTGCTGCTACTGATTGTCAGATGAAGTCTTTCCATCTCACTTAGAGTTTTCATTGCTACTGAAGAATTTTTCTGACTATAGATTCTTACAAGAACACTTCTTTCTGAAATTCTAACTTCAATTTCCGGATTAAAAGTGTCACCATTTGGTGAACAACCTGTCTCATCGTCGTCAGAAGAAGGCGTATCATCATTGTTGTCACCAGAAACCTTAGATCTTCTAATCGAAATCGCTGATTCCTGTTTAAATCTTTTATTCTTTGAACTTGTTTGTTCTTCGAGTTCCTTCATTCGGGTTTGAAGCTGTTTTATGTACTTAGTTGCGTCTTCGAGCACAGTAGCCTTGTCCATCTACAGTAATCGAATATATATATACCCCATGCACGTCAATTAGAAATCATTTGTTATCTAACATACTTATATATATTCCTAGTTTTCATGAATTCATTCATCGTGAAGTACAAGAATTAGATTGAGTGGTACCTTTTTTAGGTTTGGAAGTAGAGCAGATAAAGCAATGAAGCGTCGAGTCAATACTTCCCTTCTCTTCCTTTCAGCCATGACATGATCTTGAGCCTGTGTCTCATTCCTACTTGCGCCTAGAACTCTTTTTCCGCTCTCTAAAGAACCCAGAAAATCATTGGTGTTCTTCTCTTCTTTAGTCTTCATGTGACCGGAGTATTTCAGATTTGATCCATCGTAAATTTGATGTGGATTCATCTCCGGTGGTGAATTAGGGTTTCCGAAAGACATAATGAAAGTATTGGATGATGAAACACGACTAGAAGCAAAAGGGTTTGTCATTCGATTATTGTTAATGGCGATATTCTTCGGTTGCTTCGTTACATCGCGTTCGATGTAACTAGTAGGTAGTTGAAAAGATTGGTTCGTTGGGAGAAAGTAATTAGGGTAATCAGTTAAACTTTCCGAAGATAATGCTCCAACTGCATCCATAAAAGGATTTGCGATTTGATGTGGGTTCTTGAATTCACAATCTTCCATTAATTCCTATCATAGTTAATTAACTTCAAATTAATCATCTAAGCACTTGAAAAAATGACATAAAACAACGAAATATTAATTAACCCTAGTTTCTTTATTCACTAGTTTTACAATTGAATTGTAATTTACCAGCTCGGACAACCATGCTGCAGATGAAACATCCATTATCATGGAGCTTCACTCTTGGATTTCTTTGATCGATTAATCTTGAAGCAAACACCTAAAGCTCAAAACCTGCAACATGTCAAACAAAAGTCTTGATCTTTATAACAAGAACATAACATGTAAAGATCAATCTCTACACCTAAACACATAAAGTTTCTACATGTTTTGTCTTTTCCCTCGAAAAGAAAAGAAAGTAAAGAATAAGAGGATGAACAAAAACTTGAAGAAAAAGATGGGAGCGATATAGAAGGAGTGTACTTTCAATTTTCAACTCACCTATAGAAAAAATCAATGGTTTTTCTTTGAGAAGCTTTTGCAAAGGACGAAAAGAAGTTCAACTGACCTGTCTGTTTTATACATAAATTCTATGGGCACGTGTGAAAGAGCTCGTTTATTGGTTGACCATCAATTATTATCGATACGTGTTTCTTTGGCATATTTCACGTGAATAATTTAAAATACATTCCTCGCGTCAATTGTTGTTTCCAGTAAGCGTATTATGAATCATAAGACGAAGAGTTGAATTGTTCAAAAATGTCAAAAGTAAGTACACAAAATTCCAGTCATGTTACTCGTCAGTCTCCAATATTTACTCTTGACTTTTGGGTTTTATATAAAAAGTTCATTAAGACATAAGTTTTTTCTAAAAGTTTACTTTTAACCAAATTAAAAACGAAAATTTCTTTTGATGTAAACAGAATAAAAGAACTTTATGGAATGTTGTAGGTTGGTGCATCAGGAATTGATTGAGTAGGTGCTGCAGGCCTGCTTGCAGTTGGGTGATGATCTTCAGATCTTGTGGTCTCTAAAGATATCGCGTTTTCATGTTGTTTGTCTTTGCATGTTGTACATGTTGCAGTTTCGAATTCAGATAGTTACTTAGGTTCAAATTCAAAATTGGTTATATTGTGTTTAATTGGATCGAGTATCTCGTTTTTTCTCAAGTGTTTAAGCAGATAGACTATATTTTCTTTGGTTTATTGTTCTTGTACCCTCTAGTTTCTTAATTTTTTTTTAACACGTTAATTAACAAAGTAGCAAACTTTGTAAACGAAAACAGTAATCAAATAAAAAATATTGGATAGATATTAACAATGTTACATGTATTTAGAACAAACCAAAATTATATTTTGTTGTAGGAAAACAAATGAAATGGTAAATAAATTTAGGGGTGTTCAAAAATATTCGATCCGAAATTATCCGAAATTTCGGATAGCCGGATTTTCGGATATCCGATTTTTCGGATTCGGATACGGATAGTGAATTTATAAAGTTTTGGATATTTCGAATATCCGATATCCGAAAAAAAAATATTTTTTCTTTATTTTTTAATATTTTAAAAAGAGAAATTAGAAACATTGACATGCTTAATGGACTAATGTTCCCCACCATTTTCAACTTTTTCGTGACCATTCTTTCCAAACTTTTATTGCAAACATTTCCATTTAAATCGTTATATATTTGTTTGTTATAATCCTGGTTTGTTGGCTTATAATCAAAAACTATTAAATAAATGGTACATATATTTATTTGTTGCTATCGATATCCATCTATGTCGCAAGATTTAACATAGTTGCTATTACTAATTTTAAGAGTTGCGGTGATTTTACGGATCAGATGTTCAGATGTTGATAATTATTTAAAATTAATGAAATTCGGATATCCGGTTTAATATCCGAATCTGTATCCGAAATTTCGGATATCCGAAATTTCAGATACGGATTCGGATATCAAAAATCAACTATCCGAATTTTCGGATATCCGAAATTCGGATATCCGGTTTTGAACACCCCTATAAATAATGGCCTTCAGATAAATATGTTACATCTAACCAAATAAATGAAAATGAATTTTGTCACAATATATGTTTTTGCATTTGCCGCATTAATTTTCTTAGGTATTACTTACTCACCACATGTCATTTTCTATTTTTTTTCATTTTTTATATTAAAATTTTTTAGAATTGAATACATAGTTTATATAAGTAAAGTATTTAATTATATTAAACTTTGAATAATTACTATACAAACCTTAATTTATTTCCTTTTTAATTGCCTAATAAGATGCATATACTAACCAATTTCACAGAGCTTTATTAACAATTCTAAAATTATATAATGTTGAAGCAAAGAATTTAACAAGATCATAATACAAATTTCAATATTTATAGTATTGTGAAAAATATATACTTTCACAATTTTGTATATTAAATCTTCTTTTTTAAATAATATTGTAGATGGGTCTCATACCTAGCGAGACAATAAGTCACAAAAACATTCATATATATTCTGAATTTTAAAAATACGGCATTTGAATTACATAATAAAAAAATACTCTAGCTACTTCTGGAACGAATAGCTGTTTTGCTTACAATAATGATTAATTTATTGGAAAACTAAGATTGGCCGTCTTTTGATTGTTTATTATTATAGAATTTTCGGATAAAATTTTCAGAATCACAGAAAATATGACGCATATATGGTCATGATCTTGAGCTAGAATATGTATGCCACCTCATATAAAAATATTTATCTGCACCAAACTCATGTGCATCGAAGCAGATATTCAATTACATCCCAGGGATAGTGGCAGATACCACATATAGACCTGTTCGAACCCTCTAATGCATAGTGACAAGATACACAAAATGTGGGGTCGAGGGTTGGCCTGTTTGGGTCCCTTATTAAAAAGGGATACACAAAAAAGATACACAAAATGGGTATATTTTTAAATAATGTTAAAAGAGCGCGGATTTAGAATGTAGGACGGGTAGCATGGGCTATCCTTCAAAAAATCTTGTCAACTGTAAATTTTGTGACAATTCATCAAAATCCGTCACAAATCCATCATGAATTCATTGGAAATTCATCACAAAGTCTAATAATTATGAATTTAGTGTGATTTCTTCGATTTAATGACGATTTTGTGATAGAAACTGCCTTCATAAATGAGTTTTTTTTTCTAGTAGTGCAACCCCTAAAAATTTTGTGCAACCCCTTACTTTTTGTTTCTGGATCCGGATCCGCTACTGGTTAAACAGGCAGGGGAATTGATTCTCTTCTCGAGATGACCTACGATATGATAAGAATCTAAAATAAAAATAAACGGGTTTTGTTTGACCAGTAAATCCATGTATAACTGTTTCAGTCAAATATTAATAACCTAATTTTGTAACCAAATTAGCAAGTGTGATGTAATGTTAATTTTCTTATGCTGAGAATTAAAGTGCTAAAGATCTTAAAATACGCCAAAGATCTTGGTAGTGCCCAAGATCTTAGGAAAATATAATAATATCCAGAAACCTATTGAATAGAATTGATTCGTTTTAGAGTGTAAACAAACGTATTTCAAAGTAAATGGGACAAAAATAATGTTAAGACGATTGTTAGGTGAGTTATACGTAAAAAAAGGTATTAAATACTTAAACAAATATCAAGATACCACTGGATATCGTGATATTTCAGTGTGTAAATTGAATATTAATCAAATATGTAACGCCCCCGTTTCTGGTATGTTGCTTCCGTGGCATTTATTTAGAAGTTTTATTGAGGGACTCGGCGAGTCTAAGGCCTGACTCGTCGAGTAGGGTCGAGTTTTCGTGCACGTGTTAGTCGGCGACTCGGCGAGTCCATATTCGGGACTCGGCGAGTCTGCCTGCCTGGAAGAAACCCTAAATCCCCGGGTTGCTCACTATTTAAGCAATGCTTTGTGCCCCAAACTCGCCTCCTTCACCCTCAGAGAGCTGTGAGAAAACCCTAATCCATCCCTTATTTGCTTTAAGTGCTTTTGTGTGGATTTTGAAGGCTTGAAGAAGAAGAAGAAGAAAGGAGCAAAGAGAAGAGGTGTGGAGCAAAGATCCAAGGGCAAAATCAGAGTTCATTAAGGTATTTTTCGGATTCCTTCTGTTTTATGCTTTAGATCTTCATTAGAACTCTTCTAGGGCTAGTTTGATGCATTTTCTAAGCCCTATAGTTGTATGGATGCCTTAATAGGACGAGATATCCCTAGATCTGTTCATTTAGGAGTTGTAGAGCCTGGATCTGTTGCCTTTTTGGAGATGCCTTGCATAAGAACCCTAGATCTAGCCTTTATTATGATTTTTGAGCCTTATTATCTTCTTGGTCGCTATTGGGCACGTAAAGATAGAATCTTTACGTGCTAATCGAGTTAAGGAAGCCCATATCTATAAGTTTCAGCCGCTGGATTCAAGTAGAATCGAGTGTAGAGTAGCTACATGGATATGACTCGGCGAGTCGGAAGAACGACTCGACGAGTCAAGTCGCGAGTCCCGTTTTTCCCCTTTTTGAGTGATGTCGAGTGGAAGCCTGTGAGTAGTAGAGTGGACTCAGTGAGTTGGAGGGCAGACTCAGTAATGGAGGGACTCGACGAGTTGTTCATACAACTCGGCGAGTCCAAGGCAATCTTCTTAGCTCAAGAACAACTCGTCGAGTTGTTCATATGACTCGGCGAGTCGGATGAAGATTGTCTGAGTTCTTGGATCGAGAGGGTACTCGTCGAGTCGATGCCATACTCGACGAGTAGCCACGAGTAGGGTTGAGAAGTGAGACTAGAGACTCGGCGAGTTGGCGGCCTAACTCGGCGAGTCAGGTCAACTGTGGGTTGACTTTGACCGAGAGAGTTGACTTTGACCAAGGGTAAAAGAGTCATTTTACCCCAGTGCAGTGTGTAGCATTTGATTGAGTGTGTTTATGAAATTGTAGCCGGGGAGATACCGGAGCAGCAGCAGTTAACTTCCAGAGCCATTCATTCAGCAGCCAGTTCACGAGGTGAGTCTCCTTTCAGTAGGAACGGGTCTACGGCCACAATGCCGGCCCGTTTAGTTAGCAGTAGTCCCGGACTTTGGTCCGATGCAGTAGTTAGAGTGCTTGATGTCTTTGTGATTCAAGCATGTTTGTGTTATGTGTTCCGGACTCTGTTCCGATGCAGTATGCAGTATATGTGAATATAATAGTTGATATGTGTTATGCTATGCCATGATCAGCCAGTTCCGGACTTCGGTCCGATGCAGGGGACAAGGTCCCAGTCAGTTCCGGACTTCGGTCCGATGCAGCTAGTTCCGGACTTCGTTCCGATGCAGTCAGTTCCGGACTTCGGTCTGATGCAGTTAGTTCCGGACTCTGGTCCGATGCAGGGGACAAGGTCCCAGTCAGTTCCGGACTTCGGTCCGATGCAGCTAGTTCCAGACTTCGGTCTGATGTAGTGGGCAAGGCCCAATATGTGCTTTATATGTATTGTTTGGTATGTGGTAGTTTGGGGGATCTCACTAAGCTTCGTGCTTACAGTTTCAGTTTTGGTTTCAGGTACTTCCGCAAGCAAAGGGAAGAGCTCGGGATGATGGCATCGCACACACCACAGCTTCAGTTTTGTCCTGGGAGTTGATTTAGTTTTCTTGATATGTTTGGATACAGTTGTGATACAGTTTTTCTCACAGTATTTTATTATTGTATTTGAAACACGCAGCATATGGTTTTATTATGTGATACTCAGTCTCGTGGTTTTTGTTATAATAAAAATCAAAATTTTTGGGTGGTATTTTTGGGTTGTTTCAAGTTGGTATCAGAGCCCTGGTTTGAGGGATTCGGATACACCTCTGGGTGCATCTGAACTCAAACTAAGGGAAAGATAAAAAGATTTTCAAAAAGAAAAATGTTTTCGAATGAAATTTTGAAAAGCACTTAGAAAGAAAAGAATTTTTAAACAAGATAAGGGTGTGGTGCATGCGATCAGTCGAGCTCAAGTAAGTACTCCCAAATTACCAATACAAGTTTTATTATTATGATTAATTGTTCCAGTTTCAGTAGAACAGCATGCTAGTATAGGACTAAGGATCTAGGAGGATGCCTTATGTGCCTGCTATATGTGTTACAACTTTATGAGAATTGCATGCTAGTATTGAGTAGACAGCAGTAGGATAGCCTGTTTAGGTTATGCCTGGTAGCGCGAGCTTAGCATTATATGCTAGTGTAGTTTCTCGTTATGAGAATAGTTTTGCCTGAGTATGTTTCATTTATCCGAATGATGCTTGCTTTGTGCTTTGTGGGACTCTGAGTGGTGGGAGTTAGCCATTAGGTGAATGTGTCACATCACATGTGAGCAGGGTTGAATAATCTCAGAGTGCTGGATTTGGCCCTATTGCGCAGCTCTTGTCTGAGTCCAACCGTTGTAGGGACGAGTCTTTTACTCGAAGGATTATCCGAGCCTCATTGCATGTGATGGTATTCAGGTGGTGGATAATTAGCATTACAAGGAGGCCTTCAGCAGCTGAGGACTGGTTGAGTGGAGTCGGAGATTTCCCTAGGGCAAGCCTAGGATAAGAGTAGCAAAGATCAGTAGTAGTAGAAGTGACTTGGTGGAGTCAAGGCAGTTCTTGAGGAAAGTACGGATAGATGTGGAAGGTAGTATGGGCCCGTACTACTAAAAGCAGAGGATCCGTACTCGAATCAAGGAAGGCCGAGACAAGACCAGGAAGCTAGTAGTAGTATCAATGATCCCTTGAGATATTTCAGTTTTCTGATGTTGCTATGATGTGTTTCAGAATGGTGGTTTTGCGTCCGAGGATAGCAGCCGGCAGTGGAGGTGTCGGGGAGGGATCAGGATCAGGCTCGGGGGACGAGCGCATGGATGAGCAGACCAGAGAGTTTCTTTCTTCAGAGATTACTCGTATCATTCTAGAGCAGACTCTTGTGATCTTCAGTTTGATCAAGGAGGGTAGCCTTGAGCTGATGGATGAGAGATTGGGCACCTTCCGTGCCGAGATGGCGGCCATGATGGGGTCGCGTACACTTACATTCAGGGAGTTCAGGGCATGTGGAGCTCCAGACTATCATGGGGCACGGGACCCCATAGCGAGTACTAGATGGTTGGCGGATGTAGCCAACGCGTTCCGCACTAGCGGGTGTCCCGAGGGGGATAAGGTCAGATTGGCGTCCTGTCTTCTGAAGGACAGGGCACGGGATTGGTGGGAGGAGGTCGTACATACCATTGGAGATGATGCAGTGTTGGATGCCATGACCTGGGCTGATTTCTCTACCAGGTTCAGGGCGGAGTTTCCACCAGTTATTGAGGTGCAGCAGTTAGCCAGAGAGTTTCAGGACCTCACCCAGACTACAGAGACCGTGGCGGAGATCACCGCCAAGTTCAGGGAGAGGGCTCTTCTTGTTCCTCAGTATGCGGCCGATGAGGAAATGAAGAAGGCCCGTTATCATGAGATGTTGCGGAGCGATATCCGTCAGTTTGTGAGCCGGTCCATCTGTAAAACGCTGGATGACATGATTGCTAGGGATCGGGAGAGGGAGATTGATCTCGAGATGGAGAAGAAGAGGAAACCAGAGGCGGTTTCGGGTACAGGCAGTTCGGGCAAAAAGCCCAAGGTTTCTGATCACAGATCCAGGAGTCAGCAGAGCCACGGTCGATGTGGCAAGTGTGGGAGATTGCACGATGGGGTGTACAAGGCAAGGAGTTCCGGTTGCTACAAGTGCGGCCGGACTGGGCATTTGAGCAGGGATTGTACGGCCCCTGCTACGGTCGTTGCAGCATCAGATCTGATTTGCTTTCAGTGCAATCAGAGGGGACATAAAAAGTCCCAGTGTCCGAGTTTAGCTGCAGTAGGGAAGGTGGCTGCACCTGCCCCTGCTACTTTGAGGATTAAAGATGGCCGGCAGGGCCGAGCCGAGACGCCAGTGGCGAAGAGTAGGGCGTTTCAGATGACAACAGAGGAGGCACGAGCGACTCCTGATGTGGTGACGGGTATGTATCTTCCCTTCATCTCTTTATTATTGATTGATTGATTATTGCTTATGATTGTATGTTTTATAGGGTCGTTCTCTATAAACGACATTTCTGCTATGGTATTATTCGATTCGGGGGCTACCCGATCATTCGTATCGCTTGCGCTTAGCAAGAGATTTAGCAGAGCTCCAGGGGAGCTGGATTGTCCGCTAGAGGTTGAGATAGCAGATGACAGGACCGTGAGGGTCGCCAGAGTTCATAGAGGGTGTTCTCTTCAGTTGTTTGACGAGCATTTTTCGGTGGACCTGGTTCCTATTCCCCTGCGAGGGAATAAGGTTATTGTGGGCATGGATTGGCTAAGCCCCAATGGGGCGGTGATTGATTGTGAGCTTCAGCTAGTGAGGGTTCGCACTCCCAGTGGGGGAGAGTTAGTGATTCAGGGCGAGAGGCCACAGCGCGGACCGACCTTTTGTTCTGCCGCAAGGGCGAGGCGCTATTTTCAGCAGGGTTGCGCTGGTTATGTAGCTTATGTCATAGATGCCCGGGAGAAGGGCAAGACGACAGTTGATGATGTTCCGATAGTGCGAGACTTCCCGGATGTATTTCCCGAGGATTTACCGGGAATACCTCCTGAGAGGCAGGTTGAGTTTGGGATCGACCTGATTCCTAGTGCGGCTCCGATAGCCAAGGCACCGTATCGCCTAGCTCCCCCTGAGATGCAGGAGTTGTCTACGCAGCTGCAGGAGCAGCTAGACAAGGGTTTCATTCGGCCGAGCAGTTCGCCTTGGGGAGCGTCGATCCTGTTTGTGAGGAAGAAGGATGGGTCGCATCGTATGTGTATAGATTACCGGGAGTTGAATAAGGTAACGGTGAAGAACCGTTACCCACTTCCGAGGATAGATGATTTGTTTGACCAGCTTCAGGGAGCGTCTTGGTTCTCCAAGATCGATCTACGCTCTGGGTATCATCAGATGCGGGTTAGGGATGAGGATGTGCAGAAGACTGCTTTCAGGACCAGGTATGGTCATTATGAGTTTGTGGTGATGCCATTTCGGCTCACCAATGCCCCAGCCGCGTTCATGGATCTCATGAATCGCGTGTGTAGGCCGATGCTGGATCGGCCAGTGATAGTATTCATAGATGATATCTTGGTATATTCCAAGACACAGGAGCAGCACGAGGAGCACCTGAGGGAGGTGCTGGAAGTTTTGAGGAGGGAGAGACTTTTCGCAAAGTTCTCCAAGTGTGAGTTCTGGTTGCACGAGGTGCAGTTCCTTAGTCACCTCGTCAACCAGAAGGGTATTTTGGTGGATCCGGCCAAGATAGAGGCCGTGATGCAGTGGGAGGTCCCGAAGTCTCCATCTGAGATTCGGAGCTTCCTAGGGCTGGCAGGGTATTACCGGAGATTCATTCAGGATTTCTCCAAGATAGCAGTGCCGCTCACCCGACTGACCAAGAAGTCGGTGGTATTTCGTTGGGGGCCCGAGCAGCAGGCAGCGTTCGAGACCCTCAGGCAAAGATTGTGCGAGGCTTTGATCCTTACCTTGCCAGAGGGAGCAGAGGACTTCGTAGTCTACTGTGATGCCTCAATCACAGGTATGGGAGCAGTGTTGATGCAGCGAGGCCATGTGATAGCTTACGCCTCGAGGCAGTTGAAGCCTCACGAGGCTAACTATCCTACCATTGATTTAGAGTTGGGGGCGGTTGTGTTTGCCCTCAAGATTTGGAGGCATTATCTTTATGGGGTCCGTTGTACCATTTACACGGATCACAAGAGCTTGAGATACCATATGGATCAGTCGAGTCTGAACATGAGGCAGAGGAGGTGGTTGGATGTGCTGAAGGATTATGATTGTGAGATCTTTTACCATCCAGGGAAGGCCAACGTGGTGGCCGACGCCTTAAGCCGCAAAGTGTCGGCAGCCCCTATCAGAGATTTGTGTTTGAGGATGACAGTGATTACTCCGTTGTTGGAACGGATCAGGGAGGCTCAAATTGAGGGCCTCAAGGAGGAAAGGCAAAAGTGTGAGAGGATAGTGGGTCGAGTATCTTCGTTTGATTATGACAGTCGGGGATTGCTGACACTTCATGGGAGATTGTGGGTACCGTACTGGGGTGGGGTACGGCAGGTGTTGATGGATGAGGCTCATAAGTCTCGATTTTCTATCCACCCAGGGGCGACGAAGATGTATAGAGATCTTCGACCTGATTATTTGTGGCCCTGCATGAAGCGGGATGTTGCTTGGTATGTTGAGAGGTGCCTGACCTGCAGGAAGGTCAAGGCGGAGCACCAGAGGCCTCACGGCAAGATGCAGCCGTTAGACATTCCCGTGTGGAAATGGGAGGACATCACCATGGATTTTGTCACCAAGCTTCCCAGGACCGCACGAGGAGTAGATTCGATATGGGTAGTAGTGGATCGGTTGACGAAGAGTGCTCATTTTATCCCGATCCAGGAGAGTATATCAGCAGAAAAGTTAGCTGATATCTATGTACGTGAGATCGTGGCACGTCATGGAGTGCCGGTATCGGTAGTGTCAGACCAAGATGTCCGTTTTACGTCCAGATTCTGGAACCGGTTTCACGACGAGATGGGTACTCGTCTTCATTTCAGCACCGCTTTCCACCCTCAGACGGACAAGCAGAGCGAGAGGACGATTCAGACTCTCGAGGACATGCTCAGGGCGTGTGTTCTAGACTTCGGTGGCAGTTGGGATACGTATCTTCTGTTAGCGGAATTTTCGTATAACAACAGTTATCATGCGAGCATTGATCGACCTCCCTTTGAGATGCTGTATGGGAGGAAGTGTAGGACCCCGATTTGTTGGGGCGAGGTCGGTCAACGAGTCGTTGGGAGCACAGAGGTGGTGCTCAAGACGACCGAGTTGATTCTGCAGGTCCGTAGTAGACTGCAGACTGCGCAGAGTCGGCAGAAGAGCTACGCCGACAGGAGGCGTTCAGACTTGGAATTCCGGGTGGGCGATATGGTCCTCCTGAAGGTCTCACCCTGGAAGGGTGTCATCAGGTTTCGGAAGAGGGGCAAGCTGGGCCCCAGGTTCATTGGTCCCTTCAGGGTTTTGGCCCGAGTGGGTCGGGTTGCGTATCGGTTGGATCTTCCTGTAGAGCTTAGCCAGATCCACAACACTTTTCAAGTGTCTCAGTTGAGGAAGTGTTTGGTGGATGAGTCAGCAGTTGTTCCCCTAGAGGATATTCAGGTTGATAGCAGCCTGAACTATATTGAGAGGCCGGTCGCGATTCTGGACCGGAAGGCAAAGACCTTAAGGAACAAGGCAATTCAGTTAGTAAAGGTGCAGTGGCAGCACCGGAAGGGGTCTGAGTGGACGTGGGAGGCTGAGGAAGAAATGAGAGAGCACTACCCGGAGTTATTTGCAGATTCAGCCGTAGCAGACTTCGAGGACGAAGTCTGAGACAAGTGGGGGAGAATTGTAACGCCCCGTTTCTGGTATGTTGCTTCCGTGGCATTTATTTAGAAGTTTTATTGAGGGACTCGGCGAGTCTAAGGCCTGACTCGTCGAGTAGGGCAAGTTTTCGTGCACGTGTTAGTCGGCGACTCGGCGAGTCCATATTCGGGACTCGGCGAGTCTGCCTGCCTAGAAGAAACCCTAAATACCCGGGTTGCTCACTATTTAAGCAATGCTTTATGCCCCAAACTCGCCTCCTTCACCCTCAGAGAGCTGTGAGAAAACCCTAATCCATCCCTTATTTGCTTTAAGTGCTTTTGTGTGGATTTTGAAGGCTTGAAGAAGAAGAAGAAGAAAGGAGCAAAGAGAAGAGGTGTGGAGCAAAGATCCAAGGGCAAAATCAGAGTTCATTGAGGTATTTTTCGGATTCCTTCTGTTTTATGCTTTAGATCTTCATTAGAACTCTTCTAGGGCTAGTTTGATGCATTTTATAAGCCCTATAGTTGTATGGATGCCTTAATAGGACGAGATATCCCTAGATCTGTTCATTTAGGAGTTGTAGAGCCTGGATCTGTTGCCTTTTTGGAGATGCCTTGCATAAGAACCCTAGATCTAGCCTTTATTATGATTTTTGAGCCTTATTATCTTCTTGGTCGCTATTGGGCACGTAAAGATAGAATCTTTACGTGCTAATCGAGTTAAGGAAGCCCATATCTATAAGTTTCAGCCGCTGGATTCAAGTAGAATCGAGTGTAGAGTAGCTACATGGATATGACTCGGCGAGTCGGAAGAACGACTCGACGAGTCAAGTCGCGAGTCCCGTTTTTCCCCTTTTTGAGTGATGTCGAGTGGAAGCCTGTGAGTAGTAGAGTGGACTCAGTGAGTTGGAGGGCAGACTCAGTAATGGAGGGACTCGACGAGTTGTTCATACAACTCGGCGAGTCCAAGGCAATCTTCTTAGCTCAAGAACAACTCGTCGAGTTGTTCATATGACTCGGCGAGTCGGATGAAGATTGTCTGAGTTCTTGGATCGAGAGGGTACTCGTCGAGTCGATGCCATACTCGACGAGTAGCCACGAGTAGGGTTGAGAAGTGAGACTAGAGACTCGGCGAGTTGGCGGCCTAACTCGGCGAGTCAGGTCAACTGTGGGTTGACTTTGACCGAGAGAGTTGACTTTGACCAAGGGTAAAAGAGTCATTTTACCCCAGTGCAGTGTGTAGCATTTGATTGAGTGTGTTTATGAAATTGTAGCCGGGGAGATACCGGAGCAGCAGCAGTTAACTTCCAGAGCCATTCATTCAGCAGCCAGTTCACGAGGTGAGTCTCCTTTCAGTAGGAACGGGTCTACGGCCACAATGCCGGCCCGTTTAGTTAGCAGTAGTCCCGGACTTTGGTCCGATGCAGTAGTTAGAGTGCTTGATGTCTTTGTGATTCAAGCATGTTTGTGTTATGTGTTCCGGACTCTGTTCCGATGCAGTATGCAGTATATGTGAATATAATAGTTGATATGTGTTATGCTATGCCATGATCAGCCAGTTCCGGACTTCGGTCCGATGCAGGGGACAAGGTCCCAGTCAGTTCCGAACTTCGGTCCGATGCAGCTAGTTCCGGACTTCGGTCTGATGCAGTCAGTTCCGGACTTCGGTCTGATGAAGTTAGTTCCGGACTCTGGTCCGATGCAGGGGACAAGGTCCCAGTCAGTTCCGGACTTCGGTCCGATGCAGCTAGTTCCAGACTTCGGTCTGATGTAGTGGGCAAGGCCCAGTATGTGCTTTATATGTATTGTTTGGTATGTGGTAGTTTGGGGGAGCTCACTAAGCTTCGTGCTTACAGTTTCAGTTTTGGTTTCAGGTACTTCCGCAAGCAAAGGGAAGAGCTCGGGATGATGGCATCGCACACACCACAGCTTCAGTTTTGTCCTGGGAGTTGATTTAGTTTTCTTGATATGTTTGGATACAGTTGTGATACAGTTTTTCTCACAGTATTTTATTATGATTTTTGAAACACGCAGCATATGGTTTTATTATGTGATACTCAGTCTCGTGGTTTTTGTTATAATAAAAATCGAAATTTTTGGGTGGTATTTTTGGGTTGTTTAAAAATAAGTGTGAAAAAATTGTTGTGATCGATTAAATAATCATAAACAAGTAAAATCAAGATAAGAACCTTGTGATATATGAGGAAAGCCCTTAATCCTTCTACATTTCCGACATAAAATCTTGGGAGATGATAAATTTACCTGCCTCAGAACTTATAGTAAATCAATAAAAATATATACAAGTGTTAGTTGATCTTAAAGAGAAAGTGTTTATGCTCAAGTGTTGAAAGTATCAGAGAAGATGTAAGTATGTGAGTATGTTGATCGACTAGTCTGTTATACATAACAGTAATAACTAATATTCTGAGGATCTTGGGATTCTCCTCAAACTTCGATTGACCCGACTTTCTAAAAATATCAAACATTCCTCAAGTGTTGATCACGTGCTATTGACTTGGTCTAATTCTTTTCTGTTAAGTATTAAGTCTCTGCATAAGATTTCACAAGAGAAACGATGGCAGTTCAAAATACTAAAGCAGACACCTCGAGCATGGTGAAGATTTCCGGTGACAATGAAAATCGAGCCATAGATGGAGAAGATGAATTAAGAAGGGAGTGATGCTATAAACCGATCCTGACTGTGATGAAGAACACAAACAGATATGAAAACAGATGGAGAAGACGAACATATTTGAAAACAAATGGAGAAGACTAACCCTAGATATGATTTCTCATTCTCTTTTCTCCGTCTCTATTGACAACCGACGAGTTCAACAATTTGTTTTGGGTGTTTTTTTGTTCATCTGGACAATTTTCAGGAAGAAGAAGATGGGTATTTGGGGGGGGGGGGGGAGAGAGAGAGAGAGAGAGAGAGAGAGAGAGAGAGAGAGAGAGAGAGAGAGAAAGAGAGCTTTGGGCCCAAATTAATTAATTATTTTCTTTTTCATTTAAATTAAATAGAAAAACATAAAAAAAATATATCATAAGGACATTATAGTTATTTCAATTTTACAAGGGACCAAATTTACGTACAAACATGACCAAAAGGATCACGAATCCAAAAAAATCGGGGTTTGGTCTAAAATCCCCAAAAAATGCTTACCACATGGACCATTTTTGTAGTGTTGTCTAAAGTTTATATCTTCATATATAATTTTTTTTAATCAACCTATATAACATACGGATTTCACATTTAGTTTGTACTATATACGATTGAATTAACCAAGAGATGATTCATGGGAAAATATCTCGTCTACAATGACATGGTTGCTTTTTTTTAAAGAAAGTGGGTAATTGCTGAACTTTTAAAGGGAAAATTGTATTGTGAAGTTAATTTTTGGCGTAGGTTCCTAAAATTATTTACTTTGAAAATTGACAAAGATTATCCAGTGACCTAACAATTTTTTAATGGAGTATTAGACCTGGCAAACGTATCGTGTCGTGTCGGGTTTGTGTCGTGTCAAGACGTTAAACGGGTTGAAAGGGATTGACCCTAACCCGACCCGTTTAGTTATCGTGTCGTGTCGTGTCAACCCATTTATTTTTGTGTCAGGTTTCGGATTAAGGTTTATGCCTTGTAAATATATTGTGTCATGTCGTGTTGAAATATTTTAAAGGTTGGAAAGTAGGAGTTGTGGAGAAAAAAAGAAAAAGTGAAACACTAGAGTTATGAGATGGAATGACAAAATTTATATTAAGTTTAGAAGGAAAAATGAAAAGAGTTAAAGCTTGAGAGCAAAAGGGATAGGTGGTGAGGATGACTAAAATTAAGTAACTTTGAAAATATGAATGTTACTTCTAATTATTGAGTTTGGTCCACTACAAGTCTATAACATATAATATATTTATAAAAATATAAAATTTATAATAAATAATATATAATTAAACGGGTCATATTCAAGTCATCTTCGAGTTGAAAGTCTTGACCCTAACCCTACCCGTTTAATTATTGTGTCGTGTTGTGTCAACCCGTTTACATAAACATGTTGAAATCTCTAACCCTAACCCGCTAAGTTCGTGTCGTGTTCGTGTTGGGTTTTCATGTCTTGTCATGTTTTACCACGAGTGTCGATAGAGAGTTAATGCTTACAACAAAAGGGGTATCAAAGAAACACGAGGAGAAATCAGAAATGAAAGGAATTTACAATCTTTTCAATCGAATGAGCAACCATATAGCTCAACTCGAAAGCTTGATTTGATGGGGTGCTTGCGATAGCATCGATGAGAAAAATATATTGATGGTGAATATTTGGTCGTGGGTAAAGATACAACTAGATGGATTGAATTGTTGACTATTAAAATCAATATATTTGGTTGGATAATACTTTTGGAACTTTATCTACTAGAGCCAATTTAATTAAAAGATGTGTGTTGATTCTTTTCTATGTCATATATGATTGTATGCCATATAATTATTCGGACACAAACATCATTTATTCATTTTGTGTTTTGTTGCTTCATCTATTTAGAGATAAATCAGTTCGTTGATGGAATATTGTCATTTCTTTGGATGATATGACTAGAATATGACTTTCATTGACAGATAATTTGGCCCTTGCAGCATCGCAACGTCATTGTTTGGATGTAACTGTTCTTACAATGCAATTACTTTTAATATTTATTTTTGTTGCTGCAAAAACCTTTGAAAATATATCTTTATTTGATAGATTGTGTCCTATATATATATATATATATATATATATATATATATATATATATATATATATATATATATATATATATATATATATATATATATATATATATATATATATATATATATATATATATATATATATCATAATTATTTTTCCATCATAATTGTTGATTTTCTAACTTCTTATTAGATTTAATATATCTATATTTAAGAACTATTGCTTTAAACTAAAAGGTTTCCACTTATCATAATTATTTTTCCATTATAATTGTTGATTTTCTAACTTCTTATAGATTTTATATATCTATATTGTTAAGAACTATTGCTTTAAACTAAAAGGTTTCCATTTAGACAAAATTGCAAGAATGGTCCCTGTGGTACGTCAAAACTAGCACCTTTGGTCCAAAATGGGTTTGGCTTGCAAGGATGGTCCAATAGTTTCGTTTTGTTGCGAGTTTGGTCCAATTTCCTATGCACTTTTTTATAATGACGGATTTGTCCTTATATTTTAATTTTCCATTTTTATTTTATTATCAGTAATTAAAAATAAAAAAATAAAATACTCTCTCTCTCTCTCTCTCTCTCTCTCTCTCTCTCTCTCTTTCTCTTTCTCTCTCTATCTCTCTCTTTACAAAGAAAATTAATACAAATCTGGTAGTGGATTTTTAAAATGAAGAACCCTAACTTTTATCAATTTTGTTCAATTCATTGTATGAAGTCGAATAGACTAAACACATACACACTCATATATGCATATGAATCTCAAGAACACTCGGTTTTTCCTGAGTTCAAGAACAAGAACATCATATTCACGAACTAAGAAATCGATTTCTGATGAACTGCCATCACCACCATCGGAATCAATTTCTTCTATGAATTGCCCAACTCAAACCCACAAGCACACAAACAACTCAATAAACATAAAGATGAAGGTAAACTGCACCCCTTTTATCCCCCTCCCTGAATCGCAGACACCGTATACCCTAAATCAGTACAAGTTAAAGAGATTACGATTTACAGATGAAAGGGATTACGATTTACAACCTAGAAATTTTTGCGTCCTTTCCAATTATTGAATCAAATGCCAATCATGTCCCTCTCTCTTGTTCTTCTCTGAATCGGTGTTTGAATCAGATGCCAATCATGTCCCTCTATCTTGTTCTTCTCGTCACTGCTACACCCCATCACCATGCTCGTCTCCTTCAGATATGTTCAACCTGTATCTAGAGGATCGATGACCCCCTTGATCGATGACAACCACCTCGTCGGAGGCTTAATAGCCGAGGAAAATCGATCTGAAGTGTCTTCCCCTCGATTTCCAGTCATGAAACCCTCCATCTGAAAACCCTAGCCGCCAAGAAACCCTAATCGTCAAGAAACCCAAACTTCAGATCTCGATCTCCTTTCTCTCGTTGCATCTGTCTAGGTTCAAAGGGAGGGTAGCTACGATCGAATCGGGTGTTCCGGGGTGGTGCTACCTGACCGGAGGGAGGCGGAGGGGCAACCTAGGCCGGTGACAACCACTCGTTCTTCTTCTTTGGATAGTGGTAAACAAGAAACGAGAGAGAGAGAGAGAGAGAGAGAGAGAGAGAGAGAGGGTATTTTATTTTATTTTGTTTTATTTTTAATTGTTGGTAATAAAACAAAATTGAAAAATTAAATAATAAGGGCAAAATCGTCTTTCCAAAAAAATTCAAACCAAATTGGACCAAACTTGCAAGAAAATGAAACTTTTGGACCATTGATGCTAGCCAAAACCGTTTTGGCCCAAACATGCTAGTTTTGACATAACACAGGGACCATTTTTGCAATTTTGTCTTCCATTTATCATAATTATTTTTCCATTATAATTGTTGATTTTCTAACTTATTATAGATTTTATATATCTATATTGTTAAGAACTATTGCTTTAAACTAAAAGGTTTCCATTTATCATAATTATTTCTCCATTATAATTGTTGATTTTCTAACTTCTTATAGATTTTATATATCTATATTGTTAAGAACTATTGCTTTAAACTAAAAGGTTTCCATTTAAGTAAGATAATGTACAACTATTCTTCCCATTAAACCAAATGAAATATAATCATCATATAATGGAATTCTAAAAGAAGACAAAAAGACATAGAGGCCCCTCCGTTTCAATAGCTTTTGTCACCCTTTCTCTTGTTTTCCTTTTCATTCCAATTGATTGCTACATATAAAAGGCTCAAATCGTCGGGTACCCTTTGTCGATATTATACTCCGACCACACTAATTATTTTTCCTTTTGTAATAACTTTGCATTCTTGGAGGGTAAAAACTGTAATAAACAGAAAACACAAGGACCTAAAAGCAAAGCCATAAAAATTACTATTTTCATTTTTCATTTTTCATTTTTCATCAGAATCTCGCATCTTCAAACCCGTGTAAATCGCTGACTCTATTTACCGACTTTCTCATCATCGCAACTTTAGCCAGCCGATCCGCCACTCTCCAAGCCGACGTCGGCGTTAACGGCTCACCTTTCTCATCCGTATACGCCGCCACATCCGCCGCCCTGCCTCTCCGTCCAACTTGCTGAGCCGGAGACGGTGCTTGAACCTTGCGCCGCCGTTGAAGGTCGCTTATCTCCGCTTCTAAACGGAGCATAAATTCGTTACCAGAAGCCAGATTGGATTGATGCATTAAGGCACGAGCGGAGACAAGCATGTGGTATGCGCCGGTGAGATCGTTTCGATCGGTTAGCCGTTTTGATTCGGCTAAGGCTCGAGTTGTGATGAAGAGGTTTCGCAGCCGTTGGATGGCCGGAGACGATGATCGGACGGCGTTCGGCCGAGGTACAAGCAAAGCTTGTTGTTTACCATAGATAAGCTCCTGACTTGTTGATTCTCTGTAACAGCATCGCACGGATAGTATTTGGTGGGACCTTAACGCCGACGATGGCACTTTCAATTCAATCAATAATTCTGTTTCTTCATCGGCAGACAATTCTCCGATCTGTACAGCACCGGATCCAAGGACGATCGGTAGTGGTGTACGTGAATAAACCGCCGCGATTGCCGCCGGACCGGAACCGGAGATAAATCCTAGTTGCAGTTTGAGATCCTGAACCACCACGCTCAGTAAATTTCCTATGCATTTCGCGAATACGTGATCTTCAGTCACGGCGAGGTTGAGTGAATGTATGGGAATGTCGAGACGCGCGTGTGAGTAACGCGCCGAGGAAATGGATGATGATTGATCGAGGACTTCGGAGAGTAGGATGATGGTGGCGACCGGGTTTTTCTCTCGACGATCTTCTAAAACTTTCACGGCCTTCTTCACGGCGTCTTTTGAATTTGATGAGCCTTCGAGAACGGCCATGGCTTCCACGATACGACGCGCTGCTCGTCTGCCAGTCGTTGTCATTCGCCTCAATGGTAATAACCTCTTGGAGTACGATGAGAATGCGACAATTGAGAGACGATCTTTGGATGAAAGTGCTGAAACGATTGATCTCATTGCTCTTTTGATGATCTGTAGCTTTTCACATGTCATTTTACCACTGACATCAACGACAGTGACCAAATCGATCGGAGCTCTGCGTTGTGTTTTCTCCGGCGCCGGTGGAGCTTTTACCTTCAGAACAATCGCGTAACTCTCGTGCCTCCGTGAAGAAGCGATCACTGCCGCATCTGGTAACAGACGAACATCAACATCTCTTGCATGATCCTCAATTGGAGTGTTGTTACCTCCCTTAACATAAAATCCTTGAAACTCATCGATGGATTCTTCATCGCAAGTTTCATCAGATTCTGGAATAGCAATGAACCGAGCTTTAGGAGTTAACGACGCTAATGGCTCATCATCGTTATAAACCTTGAAATTCAATGGCTGCTGCTTTGGAGATTCGTTTTTGGAAGCAACATCTTCCATGAAGAATCGCGTAGCTAGCTTTTCCCTGATCCTTTCTTCTTCCTCAACGAACTGATGTTTCTGATTCTGTTCATCTACAGACAACAGAGGCATATCTTTCCACAAACAGCTACAAACAGGACAAGCAAGGCTCCCTTGTTTCTTCACATGATCGGAGATGCAAGGGAAGTGAAAACAATGCGAACACTCCGCCGTGAAACTCGCCATTCCATTCCCTTTCTTCACGCTCTGCAAACATAATCCACATCTACGCTGCAGATTCATAAACCAGATCAATATCAGATTATCAGTATATCACAATCTATGATCACCAAAATGTACAAATTCCAACGAGAATGAACAAAACTTACAGTGCAAAGGCGAAGACTCGATTTGAGGAAAGTAAACGGAGAAGGAGAGCGAGGAGACGAAGGAGTCGACGACCGAAGAAAACACCGAGGGCTGTTCTTAGTCTCGCAATGAAGCTTCGGACTGACAGGAACAGATGACGACGGAGCCGGTGGTACTTTTACGGTGGTCCGACAACGGAGGCTCGGACTAGAAACCGACTGAGATCGAAGCGGAGGCGTAGATGGATTTGAAGAAGACGAAAAGAACCCAAATCTTCTCCCCAATTTTGTAGTACCACAACTACTTCCATTCCCATTGTCAATAACATGTTCATACTCAAACTCTTCCATGGAAGAAGTCATGGAGGTTGAATCACGTTCCCGAGGGACGGAAGTACAAAAAGCTCGTCTCCATCCCAACACCATCTTCTTCTTCTTCTGTAAGTTTCTCTCACTCTCTCCTTTTTTCTGGATCGATTCTTCTTTCTTCTTTATGGGTAGATATATAATATAGCTAGCTTTCAATGGGATCGAATTGATGATAACTTACAAAACAACAAGAACAGTTGGGTGGATACTGGATTGAATTAAACAAAGCTGGGAGATCATAAATGGATTAATAAATACTCGTAGAAAAAGAAAAACTCTGTTGGTGTTCCTTCTTCTAGTTGCAGAAAAAGTCGTGTGTGATCTTCTCTTTCTCTTCTCTTTGTTTTTAATCGGTGTGGGAGGATGAACACAAACACAAACACACCAAAATTATTATATAGTACGACTACAGACTAGTCACTACTCCTGTGTTTCATCAAGGTAATTTTTTTTTTTTTTCATTTCCAACATTATCCTACCGTCCAAAAAGTTTCACTTAACGTACATATAAATGTTCATAAAATGAAAAATAGAAAAATTGTTTTTTTTTAAGTAACAAATATTTTAGCTGTTTCAAATGTTATTTTATTGTATTTGTTGTGACTTAATTATAAGTCTAACTCTCGATTATGGCTGTCCCGATATATTTTATTCGGTCAGATTCAGACAGAAAAATCTAATTTATAAGTTCTGGACTTAGTTATCTCCTGATATATGTTTTACGTGGTTATTCAAATAGTAAAATCTAATTTATAAGCCCTGGACTTAGTTATGGCTCCGCTTCAAGATTGTTGACAAATCTAAAAGCTGTCACTTTTTTTTTAATTTAAGCTTATAAATACATATATTTATATTTATTTTACCACGCCGACACGGAAGGTCCATGCTATAGGTTCACTATAGGTTCAGAAGAAAAGAAAAACTATGCAACGGGTTCATAAAACACAACCAATGCTCGAGACTCAATTTCATATACTTAATTCCTGCAACCCCAAACTCAATTCTTGTCATTTCTACAAATTTTGATACAAAATTCATACTACGAATTTTGGTTTGTGCACGATCAACGAAGGTTAATCTTTTCCAAAATCCAAATCTCATACATAACATACCGTCAACTGCAACCCAAGAATTTGATGGTGATACTGATGAAACCTAACCGAACACAAGATGAATATGACCGATCTGAGTCTCCATTTGCATCTGTCGAGTCGCAAACATAACCCAACGGGACCCGAGAAGCAAATAAGTCACGTTGGCTAAGTCTCGGATTGACATCTATGAAAACAAGGTTAACAAGAATTAGCAACAAAGTGAATCCTTTGGAATTAGACTCTTGTAGCTTTTCACAACAAACAAGGATAACTAATCGAAAGTTCCATTAATTAAATGTGAAATGTCTTCTTCTTTCGATCCGCAAAGTAGAAAAACTGGAATCTCTAGATAGAAAGAATATTTCTCTCTTTAGGAGAGTATCTTATGAATTGACTATAACTCGAAGACCGGAGCTGGCTTTGAAGGAGAGCAAAATGGACTGCTGCATAGAACCCAACTTTTTTAGAGGCCCATATTTTTTTTTAAATCTATTATTTCTAGGGCCTAATTTTTTTTAGTTGTTATCATGTGTCATTACTCATTAAAATACTATGATTTTACTATGTTTATTGTTATAAAGTTTAAAAAAAAAAAAAACTTTAGTTTATATTATTTAATTCGTTTCACGTTAGTGTCTAAGTGTCTTTTTTTCCGGCTCATTTTGAACATTTGAATCCTCAGGACTATCCCTGCTGAAACTTCTTTCAATTAATCTAGTAGGTAAGAAATAAGATCTAAAGTGGTCTAATATGTATGTGAAGATAACGAAATTTTCAACTATTTACAACAAGATGATCAAATACTGAAGCAGTCAGTTAGAAACATATAAATATATCAATTTATGTAACATTTTTTTAATTATTTAACATAAAAATATTTATTTATGAAAAAAAAACAAGCCTCATGCATATTTATTAAAACATACAAATATTCTTATTCACTATTTTTGTATATATTTGTAACATTCACATATAACAAATTAACATATTTCTACCATCTTATCTAGTTATCTACCAATTTTATCTCTTAGTGTAATATTCTTGTCAACTTTTATAAAAAAAAAAATACATTTTTATTTATTTATTACATTTCATTGTTTAAAATATAACAAATTACACGAATTAATAAAATTACAACTTTTATTATAATAACATATCCTCTTATTATATTATATTATTTTATAGTTTCATGGAAAATTAGGTTGGTATTTATTTGGATTTTGGATCTAGAAACATTTGCAAAAGAGTGGACAAGTGGCAGGGTACTTTTAAGTTTCGAGGTCAATACTGTTTAGTTTTCAGGAAATCATCAGACTGGAATGACAGGCTGGTGTGTAGGTGATAGGTACTTCTTTGTACACAAGTCAATGTTCCGGATAAACTATCTTTTTCTTTCTCTAGTCTTTCTTTTTTTTTTTATTTAATTTGCTGAATATGTAAATTATATTATGAGATATTATATACAAACAAATACGTATACACTAATTTACAACAACATTTTAACATGGAATATTTATAGAAATGATTATTAACAAAAATATAAAGAAATATAGCAAATAAGAAATATAAAGGATGCAAAGACAAAAGATATGATTTTTGTAGAAAAACAAGTGTAATAGAGGAATCAAATATCCTTTTATTTTTTTACCTATCTTCTTACTCATTATATTAAAATTAATGTCAAAATCAAAAAAATTAAAAAATTAAAAAAAAAAATTAATGAATTTCATATGTCACTAGTTTATATAAATATAAAAATAAATAAAAACAATATAAAAGAGGATATTTAATTTTCTTTTCAATATCTTTTAAATATCATATTGTCACTTTTGTAAATGCAATATTTAACATCATATGAATAGTTGTAAAAATGAATTAATTGTATATTGTCCAAATAGCAATTGTAAAGATGAATTAATTGTATATACTATTTTCCAAATATATGAATTAATTGTATATACTATTTTCCAAATATGTATTACATAATAGCCATATATCCTTAAAAAAATGCATGTGTTTGAAATTTGATTTACAATTTTCGTCATTAATTACAACTTTTAGAAAGATAAATTGTCACACCCTCGAACCAGACAGTGGTAACGTCCGATGGCTCGTGTGACTATAAATTGAAAGATCATCACAATGAATATACATGAAACATAACACAATTATCACCAAACATTCCATAATACAATTGATATTGTTCACATCAAGTACATTGTCTTACGTTACATATTCCAAAATATTAATTGTACGATGATTGACATTACACAAAATAAATTCATATACTTGAAGATTTCCCTGCTTAACGGTTACCTGAGAATACAAGTTAATTTGAAAACAGTCAACATATATAATGTTGGTGAGTTCATAAGCATGTTTGAATGAAAGTCTTTGTATTATTTGTAAAACCTAGAAAATCCGATATTTTCTGTAAAAAGCCTGAAAAATGGTGTATCAGTCAAGTATAAATGCATGTGTGAATTCCATTGTAAAATATGAATAGATATGCAATCCAGAAATTCTTTGTATTCTTTCTGTTGTAAATAGAAGGTAATTGAATAATAGTATTTCCCCAGAAAATCTGATATTTTCTGATTATAAATGTGTTGTGGTCTTAAACCCTAAAACCATGTATTGATGTATGTATGATTTGTATTGACATGATTAATGTTCTGATTTCCGTAATGTTATGATGATAATGATCTCTATGTGAGTCGTTATAACCATGCTTGATAGGGACTAATTCACCGCCTGTCTTGGCATTTTCCAAACGTCGGTTTGTTGAAGTTAAGGTTTGTCACCCTAGACTGGCCTAGTCTAAATGTAGCGAACATCTCAGGTGTGGGGGAGTCACCCCCGTATAGATCTATACACAAACTCTCGCTCTCCCTCTAGGAGACTCTGGTTATAACTACAGGCTACGATCATACACTCAGCGGTGTCAATCGACATGTCTCGCTAGATCCCAATTGTTAATGTATAATTATTCAAATTTTACGATATAAGATGTATATGAATTTAGATTCTTGCGCATACCGATTAAGAATTTATATGAAAAGACAAAACCCAACCAACCTGGAAAAGGGACATTTGTGGTCCATTAGGCATGTAAGTTATTTACAGGCTCATTGAGTATGCAAAAGGACACTTAAAGGCCCATTAAACATATAATGAATAGTCCAGGCCCAATCAGCATGTAAATGGGCCACCAAAGCCCAATAAACATGTAAAAGGTGATTTCGGCCCATTAAGCATGTAATTGGGTCATTAAGGCCCAATAGACATGTAAAGAATGAATTGGGCCCAATAAACATGCAATTGGACCATGAAGGCCCAGTAAGCATGTATAGTGGTTATTAGGCCTAATAAACATGTAATCATTGTAATTTGTTTTTGTTCGTTACGTCATTTTTATTTGAGCTTAAATATTTATCAAAAAGACGTAAAATGCTTAATTTTGTTATAATGGAAATCTTCAGCTCATTAAGTTGTAACCTTACAATTTGGGCTTATTTTCAACAAAATTGACTCTTTAGGTCCCTTATGACTTAAATAAAACATTTAACGACTTATTTCACCTAAAATGACATTTTTGGTCATTTTTGATAAAAATAACATTTTAGCCCACTAAATTATGAAACTTTGTATTTTCAGCCCAATTATAAAATAATATACAATTTCTGTCCAAAAATACATTCATTGACATTTTCATCCCTTATTCCATAATAAATGACATTTCTAGCCCTTATTTTGTAAAATTTGCATTCTCAGCCTAAATTTCATAAATTTTACATTTTTGGCCCAATTTAGAAATAAGTGTCATTTTTAACCCTTAAATCGTGAGTTTTTCATTTTAGGCTCAAGTTTACATATAATGACATTTTTGGTCCACCAAACTCAATATTTTCAATTTTGGCCCAAGAAAGCCGTAAAGGTCATTTAAAGGCCCATTATGCGAAAATTTTCATTTATGGTCCCTTTAATATCAAAATAACATAAAAGTTCATTTTTGAAATATAATGACTCTTTTTATCCTCATGAAATCCGTGTATGTCATAAAAGTCCCAACATTTTGTTTGTTTGACAAATATAGTCCTTAAACATGGTTTATTATAGTTTTATTCAACAAGCATGCATGTTTAACATTTTCACCCTTAAAGAGTGTTGTTTTGAGTATTTTAGTTAACACACTCAACCATGTTTAATACAGTTTTCGAGATCTAGAATATTTAACCATATTTTCACAATAAACACACACATAACATGCACAATACTTAGATCTATCACATAGTACTTGTATTCTCCCCCAAAAACATATGAAAACCGAAAACAAGGGGGTATCAACTAACTTTGGGGTTTGGATCGGTTTTGATGAAGAGATGAAGGAGATTTGAAGGTGTTTTCAGCCTTGGTTGCTTCCTTGAAGAAGTTTTCGAACTTGAATATTTTTAGGAAACATGATCATGAAATGAAGCTTTGTAAGTATGAAATTTTAGCATAGGAATGGAGGATAACAAGTAGTACATGATGATAACTTACCAAGAAGGATGATCTAGATGAGAACCTCTTGAAGACACACACCAAATCTTGAAAATTTAGAGAGAATGAGGAGAGTTCTTGAGAGATTTCTTGTAAGAGTTTGAGGAAAATGAAGGCGGTGGTTGTGTATGTGTGTTCTCGGCCGAAGATAAGGAGAAGGAAGAGAGAAGTTAGTGGTTAATACACCATGGATAATGTTTTTGCTTAGATGTATGCCATGTAATTAGCTTGGTTACCCTCTAAATAAACGTGAGGTGTCACCACCTCTTCCCATACAAATCCTTTTCTTTTTTTTATATATAAACACATTGGGCCGAGAATGGGCTCAATGAATGAAGGTGAAATAGCTTTGGGATCAAATCCTTGGCTTTGATCGAATTTCATAGGCCTCATAATATTTTTCGGCCCATTGGGCCCTTAGGATGGTTCACGACCCATTAGAACCAAAGAAACTAGGTTTATGGCCCATTAGGGCTATTGGAGTTTTTATGGCCCAACTTGGCCCATTAGGGTTAGCATGAATCATTTTAGGTCCACATGGCCCAATATGTTAATTTTTATGAATGTGGGTCCATTTTGAACCCAATTAGGGTTTCTAGGCCCAAAATAGTCGAATTGAATGCTCATTGGTCCTATAGGCCCAATAAGAAAATCCTAGTCCATAATAATCTTGAACCGGGATTTTTAGGGTTTTCAACTCCTAATTGACTTTCTGAAATGTTTTGTATAGAGTTTTGAACTTTAATGGGTGAACCTCGATTGAATTTGTTGTCATTAAAATGAACATAATGCATATCTTCAAGTTAGAGTTACAAGTATTATCATATATAGCGTTTACATGAGCACATAATTTCCTAGCAAAATGCTAGTTGTGACATCATCCCCCCCCCCCCCCCCCCCCGTTAGAGGGAATTTTGTCCCAAAATTCTTTTGAAGTTAGGATTATGAATAAGAGAATAGGTGAGAGTACTTCTGCTTCATTAGGTCTTCGCGTTCCCACGTGAATTTCGGTCCACGCTTAGCGTTCCACCGAACCTTCACAATCGGAATGCGACTCTGCTTTGTACGCTTCACTTCCATGTCCATAACTTCGACCGTTCTTCGATGAACAGGAGATTCTCGTTGATCTCGATCTCTTCTAAAGGAATGACGATAGTTTCATCGGATAAGCACTTTTCCAAATTAGAAACGTGGAACACGGGGTGTACATTGCTGAGCTTCGCAGGTAGCTGCAGCCTATATGTTACTAGACCAATTCGAGCAAGAATCTCGAATGGTCCAATGTTTCGTGGGTTTAGTTTCCCCCGTTTCCCAAAACGGATCATCCCTTTCCAGGGAGAGACTTTCAATAACACTTGATCCCCGACTTGGAATTCTAAAGGCTTTCGCCGTTTGTCAGCATAGTTCTTCTGTCGGTCTTGTGATGCTTGAAGTCGTGCTTTAATTTGGATTATCTTTTTCGTTGTTTCACGAATGATCTCTGTCCCTGTGGGAGTACTGGTAGGTGATTGCCCTTTTGCTAGTTGGGTGTCGCCCACCTCAGCCCAGCATAGGGGCGATCTACATTTACGTCTGCATAGAGCCTCGAAAGTAGCAACCTTGATGCTCGTGTGATAGTTGTTGTTGTATGAGAATTCAATCAAAGGCAAGTGAGTATCCCATGACTTGCCGAAATCAATCACACAGGATCTAAGCATGTCTTCAAGTGTCTAGATGGTGCGCTCACTCTGACCATCCATTTGAGGGTGGTAGTCAGTGTTCATATCTAGCTGTGTTCCCATTGCCTTTTGCAGCGACTGCCAAAATCATGAAGTAAATTTACTATCTCGATCCGAGATGATAGATACTGGCACCCCATGAAGTTTCACAATCTCCTTAATATATATTATGGTTAACCTTTCCATCTTGTAGGATTCCTTTATTGGTAGGAAATGAACGGATTTAGTTAACCTATCGACAATTACCCATATGGCATCCAATGCATCAGTTGTCTTGGGTAGTTTGGTCACGAAGTCCATAGTAATCCATTCCCATTTCCACTCGGGTATCACGGGTTGTTTCAATAGTCCTGAGGGCTTTTGGCATTCCATTTTTACCTTAGCGTAGGTGAGGCACTTGCTTACATAAGTGGCAATTTCTGCTTTCATGTTTGGCCATCAATAATGTTGATTGATATCCAGGTACATCTTATCTGAACCAGGATGTATGGAGTATCACATCTTGTGGGCTTCATGCATGACTACTTCTCTAAATTCCCCAATCTTAGGAACCCAGATTCTGTTCATGAAGTAATGAGTTCCATCCTCTTTAACGTCAAATTCCTTATCCATTCCTCGCAGTGATTCACTAGTGACATTCTCCGGGTTCAATGCTTCCAATTGGGCTTCCTTGATCTGTGAGGTTAGGTGAGATTTGATGGTGATTGATAGAGTTTTCATGCGACAATTTGAATATTCCTTTCGGCTTAGGGCATCGGCTACCACGTTAGCCTTGCCTGGGTGGTACTTGATCTCACACTCGTAATCATTTAGCAGCTCAACCCATCTCCGCTGCCTCATGTTTAGCTCCTTTTGATTTAAAATATGTTGGAGGCTTTTGTGATCGGTGAAAATGGTGCACTTGTACCATAAAGGTAGTGCCTCCAAATCTTCAAGGCGAAGACCACAACTCCCAGCTCGAGATCATGGGTGGTGTAATTTACTTCATGTGTTTTTAGTTGCCTGGACGCATATGCAATCACCTTTCCGCGTTGCATAAAAACACAACCTAAACCTTGATTCGAAGCATCATAGTAGACTACGAAGTCTTCAGTTCCCTCTGGTAAGGATAGCCCTAGTGCACTACAAAGGGATTGGTTCAAGGTTTGGAAGGAAATCTCTTGCTTCTCAGTCCAATTGAAAGGTACACCTTTTTGTGTCAGTGTGGTGAGAGGTTTGACTATCTTGGAGAAGTTCTGAATGAACCTTTGGTAGTATCCTGCAAGACCCAAGAATTGGCGAATTTCTGTTGGTGTTGTCAGAATTGCCCAACCTTCAATGGCTTTGACCTTGGAAGGATCTACATGAATTCCTTCCTTGCTGACAACATGTCCCAAGAAGTTCACACTACGGAGCCAAAACTCACACTTGGAGAGTTTCTCATACAACTTCTCAGCTCGCAGGGTCTCTAAGATCTGTCGGAGATGTTGGCTATGCTCTTCTTCGCTTTGAGGGTATATGAGAATATCATCGATGATAACGATTATGAAATTGTCAAGGAATGGGTGGCAGACTCGATTCATGAGGTCCATAAATGCAGTAGGGGCATTTGTTAGACCGAAGTGCATCACGACAAATTCATAATGACTGTAGCGAGTTCGGAAAGCAGTCTTAGAAATGTCCTCATCTCGGACTTTGAGTTGATGATAACCTGATCTCAGATCTATCTTCAAAAAGTAACTAGCCCCTTGAAGCTGGTCAAATAGATCATCGATTCGTGGAAGTGGATACCGGTTTTTGATGGTGAGCTTATTCAGTTCCCTATAGTCAATGCACATCCTGAAGGATCCATCTTTCTTTTTAACGGAAAGAACCGGAGCTCCCCATGGAGAGAATCTTGGTCTTATGAATCCTTTATCCAGGAGTTCACTCAGTTGGCTTAATAATTCTTGCATTTCAGCGGGAGCCAACCTATAGGGTGATTTGGCGATCGGAGTGGCTCCAAGCACGAGGTCGATTCGAAATTCGACTTGCCTTTCTGGGGATATTCCTGGAAGATCTTCAGGAAATACATATGGAAAGTCGCACGCCACTGGGATGTTATGAAGGTTTATTTATTCCTTGGTTTTATCCACAATATGAGCTAAGAACGTGTAATTCTTCTTGAGTAGGCACTTATGTGCCTTGATGCATGAAATAAGACAAAGATTTGTGTTGGGTTTATCTCCACAGATTATTAGGGTTTCGTGATTGCGAAGATGAAGGCGAACCGCCTTCTCGTGACACATAATATTAGCATGATGGGGGCTTAACCAATCCATGCCAATTATCACATCAAAACTCCTAACATTTATAGGCATCAAATTTATTTGGAAAGAGTGGTTGTTTAGTGTTAACGTGCATCCTATATAGATATCTTTAGTTGATTCAGTCTTCCCATTAGCCATTTCCACCGTGAAGGTTTCATTGAGCTTCTGGGGTCGTTGATTTAGTAAATGTTTGAACTTGTTACTAATGAAACTTCATTCTGCCCCACTATCGAATAAGATGCATGCATATGTGTTGTTAAGTAGGAACATACCGGTGACAACGGTAGGGTCCTGGACTGCTTCACCTTGTCCCAAAGTCAAAACTCTTCCCGATCCTCCAGCTCCTTGATTGTTAACATTGGGTCAATTGCGCCTAAAATGACCGGTTCTCCCACATCCATAACAGGTATGATTGGCCCTAACATTAGTGTTGTTGTTGTTGTTTGGCATCTGGTTCTGTTGAAGCTGAGTCCTACAGTACTTTGCTGTATGACCTTTCCGATTGCACCTTGTGCAAAACATCTCTCTGCATTCCCCATGATGATGGAAGTTGCATTAGTTACATTTGGGGAGATTTCATGAGTACTGCTTTGGAGCATTTGGCATGGATGAGGCTGGAGCATGTGGTGTGGATGAGACTTGAGTAGTAGTAGCATGAACTGCCACTGTTTGTTGTTTCTTTGACGACTCTGAGCCTTGTCTCCCCTTCCGCTTATTGTTATTACTCGTCTTGTTATCACTTTCCCTCTTGCCTTCGATTTCTCCTGCTTTGTCTCCCTTCTTGTTGTTGTGGTCATACAGTTTCTTGGCCAGTGTCTTGGCACTATCAAAGGTTTCCAGATTTGCTGCTATCATGTTTCCTTGGATTGGAGAGGTCAATCCCCAGGTCAACCTTTCGATCTTCTTTCCCTCAGAAGTAATCATTCCAGGGCAAAATAGAGACAAATCACTAAATTTGGATATGTAAGCATCGATGTCGGAGTTTCGAACTGTGAGATTCCATAGTTCTTGCTCCAGTTTCTGGACTTCCCCACGTGGGCAGTATTCGGCCATCAACATCTCTTTCAACTCCACCCACGGCATAGCATTGGCTATGGGGAGTGTCATGGCTTCTACATGTCCGTTCCACCAGGAAAGAGCTTGATCAACAAATGTGCAGGCTGCAAACTTGACCTTGTACTCTTCGGGACATCCGCATATTTCAAAGACTGATTCAACCTTCTCGATCCATCTTTTCAGGGTTATTACGCCTCTCGTTCCGTTAAAGGTTCGTGGTTTGGCGTTGGTGAAGTCTTTGTAAGTACAGGCCTTGGTAGGCCCTTGATTCATTCCTTGATTGGAACTTCCAGCTCCATTCCCATTGCCTCCACCGTTGTTTCCGTTGTGGATGTGAGTCAGAGTTGCTGCAATTGTAGCTAAAACTGCTGCTTGGAAAGCAGCTGAGTTCATCTCTGGAGTAGGTGGTGGTGGCGGTGGTGGTGGAGTTTCATCGTTGCTCACTGGTGGGTTCCTTCGAGGCATCTTCTGTCATAGAACAAAGAGATGATGAGCGCATAGTGTATATTAGGTTTAGAGTACTACTATCTCGGTGATTCGATTTGTGCATGTAATTAACTTCATAATTTATCATGAAACAAAGAAATAAGTCACATAGCAGATAACAACATCACGATAAAACACGTAATATTTCTACTAATAATATCCGCTTTAGTACATGAAAATTTTGCCTTAAAGGCATACAATACATAAGAAAAAGTGTAAAATCTGATAGCATGACGACAATATGAATAGTGTAATCACTTAAACATATGGTCGGTAATACATAAAATAGTCATACACATAAAAAGGAAAATCATAACGATACTAGTAGGTGAGGGAGCGGATCCTAGTCGCGACGAGATGCGTCAGGAGGTGGTGCTGAAGAAGTGGATGCACCCTGAAGTCGAGCCAACTGTCGCTCAGTGTCTCGTAGTCGTCCCTCCCACATCTCCTGTCTCATGTGAAAATCTATGATAACCTCCAGCGTTTCCTGCTCCGCTCTCGCAACCGCAACTCGCATTTAGTGCATTTGGTCAGCAGTATTCTGAGCCAAATTACCAATATCCCTCAATCGTCTTACCATGACCGGAAGTGCTCTATCAGCTGGCCCTCCATCCCTCAGCTCATAGAATTCTCTCGCCATACCAAATAGGGGTCGTTGTCCCTGCTGTCTGCTCCACCTCTAAATATCGACACCCCATGGAGGTGTAGGGCCATTAGGTCCCATTCGGTGAGCTGACACTCTCACTGGGAATGGTGGATTAATGACTACGGACTCTGAGTCCGAATCACCATCATTGTCATCACTAGACTCTTCTCCTCCAAAATCTGCCACGGGTTCTGCAGGTCAATCTTTGATTTCTTCCTCCTGTTCTTCCTCTTCTTCGGGGTATTCTTCAGGTTCCTCTTCTGGTTCTTCCAACCACCCGTTATTTCCCTGATTGGGAAAATAAGGATCCCCGGGGTGGTGGAAACCAGCCATAATGTCTGCACGAAAGCATATAAATAAATCATATTTAGATTATTCCTATAGTATTTTAATTATTTTTAAGCTTGATTAGATATCCTCCTTTTTGGATATTAAAAGGTAAGTTTTCGGTTCATTGATCATCATAATTATTCCTGGACCAATGTTTGTCCTATTCTGAAGGAATGTAGTTGATCAGGCTACACTCACCCCTAATACGATTACATGCTGCCCAGGTTTAATCGCAACTTCAAATTTCTCCAAAGACTTGTGTAGGTTATTTTTATGCTGATTTTCTAAAATGCACAGGTAAGTGTGTATTTTATTTATTTTGTTCAGATTTATTTTTAGTCCTATTGTGTTTATAGTTGCATATCATGTATGGTTAGACATGCCAGTTCATTATAAACAACGCTCTGATACCAACCTGTCACACCCTTGAACCAGACGGCAGAAACGTCTGAGGGCTCGTGTGACTATAAATTGAAATATCATCACAATGAATATACATGAAACATAACAAAATCATCACCAAACATTACATAATACAACTGGTATTGTTCACATCAAGTACATTGTCTTACGTTACATATTCCAAAATATTAATTGTACGATGATTGACATTACACAAAATAAATTCCTATACTTGAAGATTTCGCTGTTTAACGGTTACCTGAGAATATAAGTTAATTTGAAAACGGTCAACATATATAATGTTGGTGAGTTCATAAGCATGTTTGAATGAAAGTCTTTGTATTATTTGTAAAACCCACAAAATCCGATATTTTCAGTAAAAAGTCTGAAAATTATGTAATAGTCAAGTATAAATGCATGTGTGAATCCATTGTAAAATATGAATAGCTATGCAATCCATAAATTCTTTGTGTTCTTTCTGTTGTAAATAGAAGGTAATTGAATAATAGTATTTCCCTAGAAAATCCGATATTTTCTGATTATAAATGTGTTGTTGTCTTAAACCTTAAGACCATGTATTGATGTATGTAGATTTGTATTGACATGATTAATGTTCTGATTTCCGTAATGTTATGATGATAATGATCTCTATGTAAGTTGTTATAACCATGCTTGATAGGGATTAATTCGTTTGTCTTGGCATTTTCCAAACGCCGGTTTGTTGAAGTTAAGGTTTGTCACCCTAGACTGGCCTAGTCTAAATGTAGCGAACATCTCAGGTGTGGGGGAGTCACCCCCGTATAGATGTATACACAAACTCTCGCTCTCCCTCCAGGAGACTCTGGTTATAACTACAGGCTACGATCATACACTCAGCGGTGTCAGCCGACATGTCTCACTAGATCCCAATTGTTAATGTGTAATTATTCGAATTTCACGATATAAGATGTATATGAATTTAGATTCTTGCACATACCAATTAAGAATTTATATGAAAAGACAAGACCAACCAACATGGAAAAGGATATATGTGGTCCATTAGGCATGTAATTTATTTCCAGGCTTGTTGAGTATGCAAAAGAACACTTTAAGGCCCATTAAGCATATAATGATTATTACAGGCCCAAACAACATGTAAATGGGCCACCAAGGCCCAATAAACATGTAAAAGGTTGATTTCAGCCCATTAAGCATGTAATTGGGTCATTAAGGCCCAATAGACACGTAAATAATGAATTGGACCACGAAGGCCCAATAAACATGTATAGTGGTTATTAGGCCCAATAAACATGTAATCATTGTAATTTGTTTCTGTTCGTTACGTCATTTTTATTTGAGTTTAAATATTTATCAAAAAGACGTAAAATGCTTAATTTTTGTTATAATGGAAATCTTCAACCCATTAAGTTGTAACTTTACAATTTAGGCTTATTTTCAACAAAATTGACTCTTTAGGTCCCTTATGACTTAAATAAAACATTTAAAGACTTATTTCACCCAAAATGATATTTTTGGTTGTTTTTGATAAAAATAACATTTTAGCCCACTAAATTACGAAACTTTGTATTTTCGGCCCAATTATAAAATAATTTACAATTTTGGTCCAAAAATACATTCATTGACATTTTCAGCCCTTATTCCATAATAAATGACATTTCCAGCCCTTATTTTGTAAAATTTGCATTCTCAGCCTAAATTCCGTAAATTTTACATTTTTGGGCCAATTTAGAAATAAGTGTCATTTTTAACCCTTAAACAGTGAGTTTTTCATTTTTGGCTTTGATCAAATTTCATCGGCCTCATAATATTTCTCGGCTCATTGGGCCTTTAGGATGGTTCACGGCCCATTAGAACCAAAGAAATGGGGTTTATGGCCCATTAGAGCTATTGAGTTTTTATGGCCCAACTTAGCCCATTAGGGTTAGCATGAACCATTTTAGATCCACATGGCCTAATATGTTAAGTTTTATGAATGTGGGTCCATTTTGAACCCAATTAGGGTTTCTAGGCCCAAAATAGTCGAATTGAATGCTCATTGGTCCTATAGGCCCAATAAGAAAATCCTAGTCCATAATAATCTAGAATCGGGATTTTTAGGGTTTTCAACTCCCAATTGACTTTCTGAAATGTTTTGTATAGAGTTTTGAACTTTACTGGGTGAACCTCGATTGAATTTGTTGTCATTAAAATGAATATAATCCATATCATCAAGTTAGAGTTACAAGTATTATCACACATAGCGTTTACATGAGCACGGAATTTCCTAGAAAAATGTTAGTTGTGACATAAGTCCACTTCTCTCTCTCTCTTAAATCCATAAGGTTATATTATATGGAGCCAAATCACGCATAGGTGTTAGTGTATATCTATCTCTTCATTTTATCTTTCTCTCTCTCTCTCGCTCTCTCTCTCTCTCTCTCTCTTGTTCACTATATGTTCACTAGTGAACACCTCCCCTAATGCTAGTAAACATGTATGGATATTAAGGACCAAAGATATGCATTGTAATTATATTGATATGTATCCCAGATTTCTCTCCATTGATATGTATCCCTGATTTCTCTCCTGGATTGATTCATTCCTATTATACTGATCGGTTATATTAAGCCAATCCTTGTAATTGTTTATGTGTAAAAAAAATATACATACGCATTCAATCTCTTATCCTCTATATGGTATCAGAGCGTACAACTCTAAAGAGTCACTGATCCAATCTCTCACTTTACAGCCTATGATATCGTTTCGTTCTTCAGAAACCTTGTGCTACAATGAGCTCTAAACCGATTATCCAAATTACAGCTACAACCCACTTCCCAATTAAACTCACATCGAGTAATTTCCTAGTCTGTGATGCCAAATTGAGTCAACCCTAATCAGGCTTGAACCTGACTCATTCATCATCGGTAAACAACAGCCTCCACCACATGTTCCAGCTGATAACAAAAAGTAAAGCCAAACCTAGCCTATCTCCCTTGGAATAGACAAGTCCCTTGGTACACACAAGACCAGGTGATTATTAGTGCAATTCTTGAAAGTTGTTCTGATCAAATTCAGCCTCTAATATCATCTACTATCACTTCTCAGGATGCCTGGGAACTCCTAAACTCAAGCTTTGCTAGTAGATCAAGATCTCATGTCATCTCCCTAAAATAAAAAATTGTCAAAAACCCAAAGGGCAATTAAAATTGTTGTAGAATACCTTCAAGATATACGCTCCATAGCTGATGACCTATCTCTAGCACAAAGTATTGTTGCTGATGAAGATCTTCTAGTTCATATTCTTTCACATCTTGTAATGAACTCAGTACAATTATAGCTTCTATTAAAGTGAGTGAAAGCCCATTGTCATATCCAAAATAGTTTGACAAATTAACAGATTTCGAAAGGACTTTCAAAGAAAATGCAACAATCATGGAACCCATATTAACTACTGGTTATTATACTACTTGACACCAAGGTCGCTCACTGCCTTGCCATGATTACAATGGCTCTCTTTCAAGATCAAATCGGTCCAGTAACATCACCTCTCACAAAGGTCAGCACAACAGAAACCAAGGCATGAACAACAACGCAAGTGGAAACCGCTAAACTCGCTCCAATACATTTTGTCACTTCTTATCCCAATTCACAACACCGGTGACTTCAGAAATCTATCTCGCCTTCTTCGGGAAAATAACATCATTGTTACTTCTTCAACAGTAGCACCAGTGGAAAATGTTACAACCTCTAGCTCGTCTCAAATTCCACCTAGCTGGTTATTCGATAGTGACACTTCAAATCAATCCACATTACAAAATGTCTCTAACTATGGTGGTCCAGATGAGATAATACTCGGTGATGGTAACAATTTACACATCTCTCATATTGGTTTTAAACACATCAACACACCCAATAAAACTTTATCTTTACCTAATGTGTTATGTGTTCCGCATTTACGTCATAATATTATTTCTGTTGCCAAATTATGCAAAACTAATTAAGTTTCTGTGGAATTTTTTCCCACTCATTTTTGTGAAGGATCTTCGCATGGGGGGGGGGGGGGGGGTCTAATGCATGGTAAGAATAGTGAAGATGTTTATTATGCTCGCATTCCATTCAATCCACAGCTTAATGTCACCACCAAAACCTCTCCGCTCCCATGGCATCATAAATTGGGACATTCCTCCATTAAAGTGTTTAAATTTCTTGCATCTGGCTTAGGCCTTTATTCCAAGTCATTTTCTGATTCTGATATGCATTGTTCTTCATGTTCTATCAATAAAAGTCATAAGCTCCCTTTTGGACCAAATTCATTCATTGCTACTATACCTTTAGAATTCATATATTCTGATGTGTGGGGTCCTGTGCAATCCTCCATAGATCATTTCCAATATTATGTCATTTTTGTGGACTACTTTTCCAAATACATGTGGCTTTACCCTATGAAACGAAAGTCAGATGTTGCCACCATTTTTCCCCAATTTAAGTTACTTGTTGAAAAATTCTTCAATACTCCCCTGGTCTCCGTTTTCACGGATAATGGTGGGGGATATCAAGGTCTTCGCTCTTTTCTACAAGCTAATGACATATCTCACTACACTACCCCACCCCCACACCCTTGAACAAAATGGTGTAACTGAACACCGTCACTACCATATTGTTGACACAACTCTTTCACTACTCCATTATGCCAACCTTCCTCTCACTTACCAGACTTGTGTTTTCAAAACCGCAGTCTATCTCATCAATCGTCTTCCCACACCCATTATCAATAACCAAAGCGCATTTCAACTTCTTTTTCATCAACTACCAAACTATACCAAGATAAAATCATTTGGATGCATTTCTTTTCCTTGGCTTAGACCATACACTACCTATAAACTTCAACCAAGGTCCATTCCATGCATTTTTCTTGGCTGGTCAACTTATAAACCTGCCTATAAATGCTTCGATCTAATAACCAAATGTCTTCATCACTCCTGTCATGTTGAGTTTGTAGAAACCAATTTCCCCTATCATGCCACACAATCCCTTATCCTACCCCACTGCTGATACGTTTATCCCTTTCCCATATTTATCCACCAATTCTTCCCTAATTCCTACTTCATCCACCTTACAGTCACAAACACCTCATGTGCAACCTCCTACTTTACCTTCTCTTATCTCCACTCAACATTTTTCTACTACTCCCCTTGCCCATCCTTCCCCAACGTCCCCCACTCGTCTCACTTAGACGACTAACTCCACTATTGACCCATATTGCTCCATTCACCAACATCAACCTCCTCCTATACAACTAGAAGACCTCACAACAACCTCTCCCACTACACCTACTACACCCACTCCCACCATCCAAGGTTGTAGAACTCGTTACTTGGTACCTGCTCGGCCAACTACTGAGTAGCGAGTACTCGGGGAGTACTCGGATTTGGTAATTCATTTAGAAATACTTTTAGGGAATTTATATATGTCAAAATCATACATTAAAAATCATAAGCTGATTGAAATATATAACAAAATTAGATACATGTGAATACAAAAAAACTGAAAAACACATAATGGTCACACTTTGTGAATAATTACTGAAAATTTAATATATATATATATATATATATATATATATATATATATATATATATATATGTAGTAATAATCACATGTGTGTGTTAAATAATTACTCATTAAGTATATTATACATATTAATCACCGATTTGATCGAATTTTACAACAATGCTCAGGTCAGTAAAGGGCCGATCGGAGAGTACTCGGGATTTTGTAACTCGGCTCGATAAGGGGCTGAGTAGCGAGTACTCGGAGGAGTAATCGGCCAACTCGACGAGTTTTACAACACTGCCACCATCTATCTTGTCGTATCTATTGGATTATGTATCTAAGCTGATAACTATAATTGGTATAAACTTGAATTAATGGTAGCACAGTCATTTTGGGTTGCCCTCAAACCTAGTAATTGTACAGGATATTTTGGAAAGAGAGGTTTATTTATTATTTGATTAATAAATTGAAATAAATAATTTATTAATATATTATGAAAATAATATATTAATTAGAAATAGTAATATTTAATTAATATTTAATCAGAAATTCATTGGAATTAATTTTATGATTAAAAGAATTAATTAAAAGTGCAATGACTAAAGTGTAATTGTTCAATAGTTGAACAAGAGGCATTCTAGAACCTACCTAGAGCCATAGACAGTTTTAGGAGTTCAAGAATTATCCTTGGAGGATAATCAGGAAGCTAGATAATTACCAATTCAAGATATATTATATTGGGGTTGGGCTTTTCTAGAGTTTCCTGGCTACATTATATAAAGGCTTCTAGGCCTTTGATTTTAGGCACTCATTCCTTAAAAGAGCTAGGCCGAAATTCTAATCTTCTCCCTCCTTTCTCTTCAATATCCTTCTTGTTTGTGTTGGGTGTGAACCACTAGAGGCATGTCGTTTGTGGTGCTTGCTTCCAAAAGGTCAACAAAAGGATTCTTGGTTGTTTACTTCAACAATCAATAAGGTATGTATTTTTACTAATCAATTCAAGTGTGAATAGGAAAATTTTGTAGTTTAATAGTTCATTGTATGTTGCATTTATGTGAAAGACATAGATCCTTCTTTGGTTGCATGTCCCCTAATCATTTAAATGTTAAACGTTTTTCTTCTTAGAGCATTGTTTTTGTAACCTCCATAAACCATCAGTGGTATCAGAGCCTACGACTATATTTTATGTGATTACACATTGGTGAATTTATCAAAACTAAAGTTTTTGAATTAATCACATCTCACGACGTGAGCATTGATGCTCACGACGTGAGATCTTATCAAATCAGATTTTTCGTAAATATCTACCTAATCTGTTTTGTTTGGTAATTATTTGCCTTAAAATCTTCCAAATCTGATTTTGATGAATATTTGATGATAAATTATAAGCCTAATAGTTAGGAAATGAATCTTTTACTTGATTAATTATATTGATTAATATGATTGATTTTTAAATGTGTAAATAATTGATTTAGATATTAATTAATCCTAGTAATTAATGTCAAATATTATTTGGTTTATATTAAATTTAAAATTATATAAATTTTCGAAATTTATTATAAACCTAGTATTTTGAAAAGTTTTAAAATACACTGTATACTATATGTAAAATTAAATGTTTAATAATTATTATATGTAAAAGACTAAGTCAGTCGAACCGCTACTACGTCTCATTCGCAAAGTCATACTATAAAGGAGTTTAAGGAAGCGGCCTATAAAATGACTGTCGTTGGGTATCCACTCTTACCCACCACTCTCTTGTATGGTGGAGGGTTGTTAGTCGAATGAGTTTGATAGGATAATTAATTCTCATTAATAAGTATAATGCGATTAAAAGTAACTAAATGTTTTTTATTTTAAATCCCAATCTTAGTTATTTTAGAAAAAATGTGAATTTGTATGTTAACCCATGAAATTGCACATTATACTTTATAGTAGTTAGTGGAACGTGTGTGGTTAATCGGCACACTAATAGTGACTATAAAGAGTAATAATGGGCATTTCAAAAATTATCATTGATTAATGGAGAACGTGTGGTTAATTGGCACATTAAAATGAGATGAAAAATGACATCGAGAGTGCCAAGCTAATTTGCATGGTTATTCACATCTTGTTTGTGATCCTCGGTATCCCAGTCACGAATGGAAGAACATAATTTGAGATTAAACATGTCATTGAATAGTTCCAATGAGTCTCAAAAGATCTAGGAATTTCACTTAACTTAATTTCCTTTAAAATTTCGTTTTTCAATTGTGGAATTGGTAAATCGTCATTTACCTACCTTTATAAAATTTACAATTAGATTACGACATCCCTTTTCTAAGTTGTGGGTTTTTTAGTTGGATCCTAGCCTTAATATTTCATTTTTGGGTTGTTATATTAAGGATTGTTCTTATCTAACCAAAACTACCTTTCTTTTACAGATGCCTACTGCAAATGATGCTTATGGTTCCTCTTCCTCCTCCAATCAAAAATTTTCATTGTTAAACATATGCTCAAGGGTGACATTGGATGACACCAACTATAATGATTGGTTGCGTAACATCAAGATGGCCCTTTCGTTTCAAGGACAAGGAGTATGTCCTTGAGAAAGAGTTCAATAAAATTAACGAAGAAAAGTCCACTCCTTAAGAATTGGCCGCCTACAAGAAGCACTACAATGATGCAACAAAAGTTGCTTGCATCATGGTGGCCATGATGACTCTTAAATTGGAGAGATACTATGAGGATTACTGGTCGTACAAGATGAACAAGGACCTTATGGGAAAGTACCATAAGCAAGCCCGTCAAGAAAAGTACGAGATGGTAAATTCCTTCATATCAAGCAAGATGAAAGAAGGAGAATCTGTTAGCATCCATGTGAAAAAGAATGCAATGATACATGGATCGGCTTGTCAAGCTTAATGTGAATTTTGATGAGGAGTTGACTATCAACATAGTCTATAAATCCTTACCAAGTTGTTATGATCAGTTCATCTTGACCTATCATTTGAACAACAATAAGACCACTTTGTCTCATTTGTATAACCTCCTGCAAACAGTGGAAGCATGGATAAAGGGAAAAAGTGTTGCCTCCACTCCTACTAGTGCTCCCGTTCTGGCCATTGGTCAAGGGAAAGGAAAAAAGAGGAAAGAACCTCCAAATAAAAACTAGAAGGGAAAGTCTCAAGCTGGGTCGTCAAGCAATGGACCCAAAGGAAAATCCAATTTTGATGCTCCCCTGTCTCTGATCCCTAAGAGGCCACTTGCTTCTACTACAACGAAAAAGGGCATTCGAAACGAAGCTGCCCAAAGTATCTACAAGACATTAAAGATGGAAAAGTGAAGCCGACTTCTGCATATATATATATATATATATATATATATATATATATATATATATATATATATATATGCACTATCTTATCTAATAACTCATCATCTTCTCATTCTTGGGTCCTTGATACAGGATGTGAATTTCACATTTGTTCTGATTTGCAAGGGCTAAGAAGAAGTGAGTCCATGGAGCATGGTAGAATAAACTTGATCATGCGGAATAGGCGATCTTCACCTGTTACCAAGATTGGAGTTTATAGTCTAGTGCTTATTGATGAATTTAGTTTAGATTTATTAAATTCTTGCTACTCGTCAGAAATGACACGAAACATTATTTCCTTTCATGCATTGTTAAAACAAGGTTTTCGATATTCTTTTAACGATGAGAATGGTTCTATTTCTGCTGATAAAAACGTTTTTTTTTTTCATTTTGAAGTTTTACCTTGTGATGGTGTGCATGAAACTGTGATGTGTGTAGACAATTTAGGCAATAGTATATTTCAAATTGATTTGTCTAATGGTATAGACAAAGCGTGCTTGTGGAAATGTTGTCTTGGACACATTAACAAGAAACACATCGCCCAACTTCAAAAGGATGGAGTGTTGGAATCATTTGACCTAAGGTCAGATGATGAATGTAAATCTTGTCTTTTGGGTAAGATGACAAAATCACCTTTCACTAGTTCTTATGAAATATGTGAAAGTTTGTTGGACCTCATACATGCAGATGTATGTGGTCCCTTCAGATCCACCACAAGGGATGCTAATATATTCTACAAGACTTTTACTAATGATTAAAGCAGATATGGTTATATCTACTTAATCAAGCATAAGTCAAAAACCTTGAAAAGTTCAAGGAGTTTTAACATGAAGTCGAGAATCAACCGGGTAGGAAGATAAAGATGCTCCGATCAGATAAAGGTGGAGAGTATCTTAGTATCGAGTTCCACGAATACCTCAAGGAATGTGGAGTAGTTTTACCATTGAGACCTCCTAGGACACCATGACTTAATCGTGTGGCTGAGAGGCACAATCGAGTATTGTTAGACATGGTTCGTTCAATGATGAGATGAGCTTCTCTTCCTATTTCATTCTGGGGGTATGCCTTAGATACTGCCACCGATATTCTTAATCTTGTCCCAACTAAGAAGGTTGCCAAACCACTTTACGAGATGTGGACAGGGAAGGCTCCCTCCTTAGCATATATCAAGGTTTGGGGTTGTGAAGCTTTCATTAGAGGTGGGACTCATGACTAGCTTGAAACTAGAAGTGAGAGATGTATTTTCATCGGCTATCCACATACGTCCTTTGGATATTTGTTCTACAGACCTAGTGAGAAGGTGGTCTTTGTATCATGAAGGGGAGTCTTTTGATCGAGAGAGAGAGAGAGAGAGAGAGAGAGAGAGCTCATATACAAAGAGGACAATAGGAGTATAATTGATCTTGAAGAGATTCATGAATCAAATGATAAAGGAACCTCTAAAGATGCAAGGGTTCAACCAGAGGAAGAAATTCCAGTTGAACCAGTTGATGAGTCATTTCCTCTTAGGCATTCCAGTATAGTTAGAATGCCACCTGAGTTCTATGGTTTCCATATAACTTCAGATGGTGATACGTTTATTAGTGATAATATAGATTTGGATGAATTGGCTAACTACAAGGAAGCAATGGCAGGCCCTGAGGCAGCCCAATGGAAAGAGGCAATGGACAACGAGATCAAGTCCATGTATGAAAACCAATTTTGGAATTTGGTTGATAATGTACCAGATCGTAAGACAGTTGGGTGCAAATGGATCTTCAAGAAAAAGACCGACATGGAAGGAAAGGTACACACTTTCAAGGCTCGACTGGTTGCAAAGGGCTTTACTCAAACCCTAGGGGTTGACTATGATGAGACCTTCTCACCAGTGGCTAAGATAAAATCTATTAGGATAATGTTTGCCATAGCTACATTTTTCATGACTATGAAAGTTGGCAGATGGATGTCAAAATTGCTTTCCTTAATGAGAAGTTGGTTGAGGATGTTTACATGAGTCAGCCAGAGGGTTTTGTTGATGCAAAGTTTCCCAATAGAGTGCGTAAGCTTGAGAAATCAATCTATGGATTAAAACAAGCTTCTCGCAGGTGGAATCTTTGCTTTGACGAGAAGATCAAGGAGTTTGGTTTTCCAAAAGTGAAGATGAGTCTTGTGTATATGTCAAAGCTAGTGGGAGTATAGTAACCTTCCTGGTATTGTATGTTGATGACATACTTCCTATAGAAAACGACATTCCAACTTTGCAAGAGGTTAAGTCTTGGCTTAGAAAGTGTTTCACTATGAAGGATCTAGGAGAGGCTGATTATATTCTAGGGATAAAATTTTTTAGAGATAGTAGTGAAAGACAAATTGGACTTAGTTAAAGTACATACTTGGAAAAGGCGCTAGAATGATTTAGCATGGAGAATTCCAAGAAATGAGAACTGCATATACAGAGTAATACCAAACTAAGTATGACTCAGAGCTCGAGTATTGATGTTGAGAAAGTAGAAATAAGTAGAGCTACATAGGCTCCCTCCGTTGGATCTATCATGTATGCTATGACATGTAGTCACTTTGTTGTGGCCTTTGCTTTGAGCATGGTCTTTCGTTATCAGGGAAATCCAGGTAGAGATCACTGGATAGCAGTTAAGAATATTCTCAAGTATCTATGAAGGACTAAGGACTGGGTCCTAGTACTTGGTGGCAGTGATACATTAAGAGTAACTGGGTATAGTGACGCCAGCTTTCGAACAGACAAAAACAACTTTTGTTCTCAATCTGGCTGGGTGTTTACCTTAAATAGAGGAGCGGTAACCTAGAAAAGTTCCAAACAAGAGACACTGGCTGATTCTACATGTGAATCGGAATACATAGCAGCGAGTGAAGCATCAAAAGACACAATTTGGCTGAAGAACTTCATTGGAGACCTTGGAGATGTTCCAAACATCATGGAGCCAATGAAAATTTTATGTGCTAACCAAGGAGTGGTTTCCTTGACAAAGGAACCAAGAGATCATAACAGATCAATACATATCGACAAAAAAATACCATTTCATCAGACATAGAGTAGAGGAAGATCACCTTGTAGTGAAGAGGGTATCATCATAAAAGAATCCTGCAGATCCCCTCACAAAGGGTCTGAGTATGGGTCAAACACATTCAACATGCTAGGAGCATTGGTCTGAGAGATGATATTAGTTTTAGTAGTTAGATAGTTAGTTGAAACATGTAATAAAGTAAATGTAATTGACTTTTGGTGATTAAATAATAGAGAATTATTTATGAGTTTGTTTACTACTTTTTTTCAACTGTTTATTATTGTGTTTCATTTTTGCATGTTTTACTTCCTGAATAATTCGATTATTCAAAATCCACAATCGATCATACTTTTAGAAGTAAGTAGTGAATTAAGACTGTCATGAATTAGATTGTAGATTGTCTAAAGAGTTTTAGACATAGCAATGGTATTGCTGCAATGTTCATGAGTACTTTGAAATGGAGATTTAGGTATTAGATTAACCCACACTCAGAGAGTTACTTCATGGAATTTATCACGAGTAATTCTGAGACGATAACATCTTATAATATTGAAAAGGAGATATACGAGTTGTGATTTACGAATAAGTTGTGCGTTGATGATACGAAATCACATCACCAACTTGATGTTATAAAACGTATTGTCGTGCATGATTTGATGAGTAAATGGTTCAAGCATATAAGTCAAAGTTTATTCTTTCCTTTTACCTTAATAGGAAAAAGCAATATCTTTGGTCCCTTCGAAGATTTGGTGTTGACTTATAGTGTCGGGCCCGGCTAGGACTAAATTGATGTGTTCGATTAGAAGTTCTATGTTATTACGAGTCAGAAATCGGGAAACAAAGTATTGGACAATAAGATTGGTTATATTCCATGTCTTATGTCCGGATGATATCTTGCAAAACGGAATATTATATGATCACTTATCTTAGGACACGTAACTGACTAGGTCAAAGTTCGATAGTAGCTTTTGGAAGCTGCAATTTTATTATCAATTTAGAAGTTATACTAACAATTATAGTTACAGACTTATCCAAGTGGGAGACTTTTTGATTAGGTGTCTAAGCCCATAACTACAATTGGTATAAACTTGAATTGATGGTAGCACAGTCTTATTGGGTTGCCCTCAAACCAAGCAATTGGACAGGATATTTTGGAAAGAGATGTTGATTTATTATTTGATTAATAAATTCAAATAAATAATTTATTAATATATAATGAAAATAATATATTAATTAGAAATTAATTTTGTGATTACAAGAATTAATTAAAAGTGCAGGGACTAAAGTGTAATTGTTCAATAGTTGAACAAGAGGCATTCTAGAACCTACCTAGAGCCATGGACGGTTTTAGGAGTTCCAAAATTATCCTCGGAGGATAATCAGGAAGCTGGATAATTACCAAATCAAGATAATATTATTATATTGGGTTTAGGCTTATCTAGGGTTTCATGGCTGCACTATATAAAGGATCTTAGGCCTTTGATTTTCGGCACTCATTCCTTAGAAGAGCTAGGCCGAAATTCTGATCTCCTCCCTCCTCTCTCCTTAATGTCCTTCTTGCTTGTGTTGGGTGTGAACCACTAGAGGCACGACGCTTGTAGTGTTTGCTTCCAAAATATCAACAAATGGATTCTTTGTTGCTTACTTCAACAATCAATAAGGTATGTATTCTTACTAATGAATTCAAGTTTGAATAGGAAAATGTTGCAGTTTGAAAGTTCATAGTATGTTGCCTTTATGCGAAAGACATAGATCCTTATTAGGTTGCATGTGCCCTAATCATTTAATTGTTAAATGTTTTTCCGCTTAGAGCATTGTTTTTGTAACCTCCATAAACCTTCAGTATCCAGCACCTCTACACCCACTCCTTACTAGCTTCCACCAAGAAATATAAAACAAAATAAAAAATATATCAATCCATCCTTAGTAAACTCCACCGTAGTTCATCTTATTCCCCCACTCTTTAACCCTATACCTATAACCAAGCTCTTAAAGACTAAAACTGGAGACAAGCCATGGACCAAGAATTTAATGCTCTATACAAAATGGAACTTGGGAACTAGTTCCTAAAGCTTTTCACTACCCCATTGATTGTAAATGGGTCTTCCGGATCAAACGAAATCCAAATGGCACCATATCTAAGTACAAAGCTTGTTTGGTTGCAAAAGGACTCCTTTAACAATATGGATAAGACTACTTTGATACCTTCAGTCCAGTCACCAAACCAGTAACCATCCGTGTGATTCTATCCACTGCATTTTCATAAAATCGGCCACTATGCCAACTTGATGTTAACAATGCTTTCCTTCATGGTACTCTATATGAAGAGGTCTACATGACCCAACCACCAATATTTGTTCATCCTTAGTTCCCAAATCATATTTGTAAGCTCAAAAAAAGTCTGTATGTTGTCTAAAGTAGGCACCACATGCCTGGTACATGGAACTCATTCCCTTTCTCCACACTTTGTGGTTTTCGTAAATCCCAAGCAAATGCCTCTCTATTCATTTATAATCATAACAACATCATCTATTTCTTTATGGTCTATGTGGATGACATTGTACTCATGGGAAATAATAATGCCTTTCTTACCAACTTTATTTACACCTTAGCAAATCGCTTCTCAATTAAAGATTTAGGTTATCTCCACCAATTTCTTGGATTTGAAGTTATTCCCACCTCTCATGGTCTATTTCTGTCCCAACATCGACATATTCAAGATATTTGGCCTGAACCAATTTTCATATGGATGGTGCAAAAGAAGTAGCAACTCCACTAAACTATTTACTATTCTCAACTCCATGGATGGGTCACCTAGTGTTGACCCTACACCATATCGGAAACTGGTGGGCTCATTACAGTATTTGGCCTTCACACGACCAAATGTGTCGTTTGCCATTAATCATCTTGCCCAGTTTATGCATGCTCCCACTTAGACTCATTGGCAAGCTTTTAAACGAGTTCTCTGGTACTTAAAGGGTATAATTCATCATGGATTATTCCTCAAAAGGGGAGCTATCTTAACCTCAAGGCATTTTCGGACTTGGATTGGGGAGGGGTCTCGAATGGAGTACATTCAACTACTGATTACATACTCTATCTTGGCTTAAACATTATCTCTCAAAAATATACACACAAAAAAATCTGTCTCAAGGCACTGAAGTTGAGTATAAAGCATTAACCAATGCAACATCTAAGGTCTCGTGGGTGGAAAATCTTCTCAAAGATATCGGTATCACTTAAACCTCTCTGCCCATCCCTTTTTGTGACAATACAGGTGTCACGTACCTATGTGTTAACCCAGTTTATCACTCCCGTTTGAAACATGTTGCATTGGAATACCACTTTGTCAGGGAAAAGGTTGCACACGACTCTCTCAAAGTACTTCCCATTAGCTCCTATTATTAGTTAGCAGATGCCTTGACAAAGCCTCTTAGTCGAGCACCATTTCTCAGACATCGCTCCAAGATTGGAGTATCCGACAGATCCTCCATCTTGTGGGGGTGTATTAACGACCAAATATACACATTGTAATTATGTTGATATGTATCCCCGATTTCTCTCCATTGATATGTATCCTTTATTTTTCTCCTAGATTGATTCATTCATATTGTACTGATCGACTATATTAAGCCAATCCTTGTAATTGTTTCGGTGTAAAAAATATACATACATATTCAATCTCTTCTCCTCTATAATGGAGTGGCAACCTTGATGATGTGGCATGTTTTCACTACCATTTCACCGGTGATGATACCAAATAGCCTAACATTTTACACTATTTTAAACTTCCTCTACCAAATTTATCTATGCATGTGATAAAGTATAACATGTTTGAAACTTATAAATGTCTATGGAGATTACTTTTATTTGATCTTTTTGTACAAATAGAAGTGAGAAATTCTTTTATTTATTCTGTTTTATTGGTAGTATAAAACTAAAAAGTAAACTTTTCATGATCGAAAACCATGAACATGATAAATAAAAAATATGGAACATGTTTGAAAAAACAAAGAACATGTTCTAGAATGAACATGTAGCATTTTATGAAAATATAATGTTTATAAGAATCTTCCATGTTGTTTCTGATTACGAAAGTCATAAACTCGTTTGAAAAATTATGAACATGTTCGAAAAAATATAGCATTTTTCTTAATCATTTGTTTATAAAAAATTTCCAAGGTGTTTGTATTCAAGTGATCATCAAAGTAAGAGAAAATAAGATGATCGCTTAGGTATTCATGTTTATTATTTGATGACTTTAGCTATCAGAACTGCCAACATGTTAGTTGACACTTTGTGCATAATCTTGGTAATGGAAAGACAGCTAGCAAAAAGTCTCATATAATGTGTTGACTGAATGATGAATCCCCATGCTATTTATTGTCTAAGTAATAAAACCTTTCCAGACGTCCTAGAAAATGTTGTACCGAAAAACCAATAATGTTTATGTATCTTTTGGTTTGATAATTACTCAGATAAAATATGTTAGAGAGTGATCTTTCATGTGAATAATCATCGCCCAAGTGGTAGATATTCATTTGTAGATTTTTAAGATAATGATATAGATTGTATAGGTAAAAATATATTATGTATGAACATCATCAATAAAAATATGATATTACGTAATTCAGTAATATATGGTAACTGTTGTGTTATTTGGTAGTAAGTATCTTAAATTCTACTATACGAATGTCAAATATTATAAATAACAAGTCACAAAGTTATAAGAAATTACTGAAATTAATATACATATCTCAACTAGAAAATGGATGTGTATATTTTACACTTATAAGGATAGTCTATGAATAAATGATTCTTGCTAGATGGCCGATGGCGCCGGTTACCGCCTTGCCTAGGCTTCACACAGATCATAGCCCGGTGATTCTTGTAAGCGATTTAATTTATTTTGGTCTTGCTTCGTCCCGATTTTTTAACTCATGGTTGTTGGATGATGGTTGACGAGACAATGTGATAAATTATGGAATTTTAAGGTGGTAGATATAAGGCCATATAAAGTGTTGTTGTTAAAGCTAAAAAGGTTGAACGAGGATATTAAAATTTGGAGGTGTGATAGATGGTCAAATGAAAATGATGAGTATTCTGACATTTTAAAAATTATTGAGACCTTGGAGATCAAAGTTGAGTCATGTATCCTCTCTTCCCTAGAGAGATTAATTAGAAAAAACTGGAAAAACAGATTAATTGAGATTGACACAATGAAAAGACTAGATCTTAGACAGAAAGCCAGATTAAAATGGTGTATTGATGGAGATGAAAACATCAAATTTTTTCATGGAGTTTTAAATGGAAAAAGAAAAAAATAAAAGAATAAACGGCTTGAATTTGAGGGTGTTTTGTCCACAAATCCGAATGAAATTAAAATGGAAGTTTGGAAATTCTTTGCCTTATAATTTGATGAAGATTTTCCTATTAGGCCCAGGTTGATCAACTCAAAGAAATTCTAGATGCTTCTTTTTCTCTTGACGAGATAAAAGAGGCGGTGTGGTGTTACGAAAATGACAAAGCCTCGGGTCCTGACGGATTTACATTTAGGGTTATGAAGGAGTTTTGTGACATTATTAAAATTGATATTTTTAATTATATAAAGAACTTTGAGTCAAGGGGAGAATTTAGTAGGGGCTGTAATGCGTCTTTTATATCGTTTGTTGTGAAGATTCAATATCCTCTTTCTCTAAAAGATTATAGGCTTACATAGAAGGGAGAAGCATTTTAGATAGGCCTTTGGTGTTAAATGAGTTATATATTTGGGCTAAAAAGTTGAAAAAGAAAGCATTAATCTTCAAAGTTAACTTTGACAAAGCATTTGACTCGTTTAATTGGCATTATTTGGATTCGATTATAGAACAAATGGAGTTTAGCAAAAAGGATGGAGAGGTTGGATAAAAGGTTGCCTTGTTTTCGGGAGAGCTTCCATATTGTTCAATGGATCCATCACCAAAGAGTTTGATATTAGAAAGGGGGTGAGGCAAGGGGACCTGCTATCACCTTTTCTTTTTATAATCGCAATGGAAGGCCTTAGTGTTACTATCCATGAAGCTTGTGATCAACATATGTTTAATGATATTCCTCTTCCAAAAGATGGTCCCAACTTTTCTCAATTAATGTATACGGATGATGTAACCTTTGTTGGTGAATAGTCTGATGTGAATTTTGTTAATCTTAATAGGCTCTTGAGATGTTTCTTCATTAATTCCGGTTTGAAGGTGAATCTTCATAAAAGCAAAGTGTTTCGGCATTGTTGTGGATGATATGTATGTTAACCGTTTAGCAAGTTTTCTTTGTTGTGAATCAATAATGTTCTCGATTTTTTATCTTAGGCTTCCAATCAGCGCCAACATGAAGCTTTCAATGAACTGGATACCGGTTGTTGATAAGTTCAAAGCAAAGCCTTCAAAGTGGAAAACGACTAATCTCTCTTTTGGGGGTCAACTCACCCTTGTGAAGTCTATTTTGGGTAGCCTCATGTTGTATTATTTCTCTCTTTTTAAAGCTCCTAGAAAGGTTATTGACACTTTGGAAGGCATAAGGGTGCAATCTTTATGGGGCGGAATAGATGACAAGATGAAGATAAATTGGGTGGCATGGAGCACTTTGGTGAAACTGAAAAATAAAGGTGGTCTTGGCATTAGGTATCTTCATTCTTTAAATGTGGCTTTGCTAGTTAAGTGGTTGTGGAGACTTAAATTAGAGATTAATTCACTTTGGTATAAAAGTATTAAGGCTTGGCATAATATATTGAGCATGGATGGTAAGCCTTTGATCAAAGTTGGTCTTTCGGATGTCTGGCTTGCCATTGCTACTATAAATGTGGATTTGGAGCAGTGAGGTATTGATTTAAATGAGATCCTTATGTGGAGGCTTAGGGCAGGAAATAACACTTGTTTTTGGAAAGACAAATGGTGCCAAAATCTAGTGTTGAAAGACATTTACCCGACATTGTATAGGTTGGAGGTTAATAAAAGTTGTATAGTTTCTAATAGAGTGAACAACAGGGGCATCGATTTCTTCCATGGGATGTGGTCGAGTGGTCTTAGACGTGGCAAGGAAGCTAGTTTGCTTATAGATCTGAAGAAAAAATTAGCTACTATCACATTGACAGACTACCCGGACAAATAGGTCTGGAAAGGTAAAGACGTTGAAGTTTTTTCTTTCCAAAATATGAGAAGTTTTATGAGTAATGCGAATTTGATAAGTGATTAGGAAGACATGAATTTTCATTGGGATAAATGGGCTCCATTAAAAGTTAACTGCTTTGTTTGGCGTTTATTTTTAAATAAAATTCTGACTAGGCACAATCTTGTAGTTAGAGGAGTTGTTTTTTTTGGATTAGGTGTCTAAGCCTATAACTATTATTGGTATAAACTTGAATTGATAGGATCAATATCCTTTTGGGTTGCCTTCAAACCTAACAATGGAATAGGATGACTGTTGGAGAGAGAATAATGATTTATTAATTTATTACTTGGTTGATAAATTAATTTGAAATAAAAATAAATGACTTAATTAATGTATTATGAAAATATATTAAGTAGTAATCATATAGTTTAATTGATATTTAATCAGAAATTAACTTGGAGCTAATTTTGGGATTAAAGGAATTAACTGAAACTGTAGGGACTAAAGGTGACAATGTTTAATAGTTAAGCATTGAGCATTCTAGAACCTCCCTTAGAGGGGGGGAACGAAATCTAGATGCTCCAAGGGTTTCCTTGGGCTCTAACGGTGCCTTGGAAGTCTTAGGGAGGAAGTTAATGGATTAGGGTTATTTGAGATACACATGCCTTATCCTAAACCTTCCTTATCACCTATATAAACCCTTATAGGGTTGGATTTCATCCCATGCACTCCAAGAGAAGCTTAGAGATGAATTTTCCACTTCCTTTCTCTCTCTCTCTCTCTCTCTCTCTCTCCATAGTAATCCTTAGTTGCTAGGTTTGTTTGTGAGCCATTAGAGGCGCGACACTTGTGGCGCTTGCTACCAAAGATCTTTCAAGCAAGGTTTTTGAGATTGTTATTACACTATAATAATCAAGGTATATATTTTAATCCCTATTATGTGAATTTGATTATAATACATAGAACCTAGGGTTTCTTCTTTTGTGTTCAAGTTTCATGTTCAATTAGAGAAAACCTAGATCCAATTCAATTAGGGTTTCATGCACACATAAGGTTGTATGTTTTGTTCAAAACCCATTAGTTTTGTCCTCAATCTTATGCCCCTTCTATGTTAATTCATAGGAAGATATTGACCATTTGTTCTTTGGTTATCCTTATGTGAGTGAAGTTTGGAGATAGTTTGTTAATCGATCAAAATGGTTATGTCCTCCACCTTTGGATAAAGTAAGTTTCATTATTGATGTGTGCTCCATAAATGTGGACAAAATGAAAAAGAAGTTGTTGTGGACTCTTATTTTCTCAGTTTTCTGGAGCATTTGGAAAGCTAGGATTGAGTTGGTGTTCAAGAACAAGAGGTGCAATCCTATGAAGTTGGCAGATGACATACAAGCTGAGGCTTTTAATTGGACCAAATATAAGGTTGGGTTTAACTCTATTAATCTTTTTGATTTGTGTTATTCCCCTATTAACTCTGATTGTATGATGTAATGCTTCTAGCACCTCGCTAGTTTTCCTTATAATATATTGTTTTCGTTCAAAAAAAAATCTTTAAAAGCATAGGAATAAATAGTTACTTCTTTAATGATGGCAATTTATGTGTACGATTAGTCCGATACACTTTCACATGAGCAACCATTGAACCAAGAAGTAGACACAAATTCTTAAATATTTTGATATCTTGTTGTCTCATCTACCATCGCTAAAGATCATGGCAGTTAACCAGTTGATTCTTGGTATTTGTGTCACGTCCAATTGTTGGCCAAATCATAGATGAGAACCTACCCGTAGGGATCTTTTTAGTTTAAATTTGCCATTAAGACAGGGATTCAACATTTCACTATTTCGTTATTATATACCATATGCTACAAGTCAAAGACCTAAAACTCCCTTATGGTTCTCTTCTTGATAGGATGTCATGTCTTAGGTCCCGTTTGACAGTTGCTGACCGAGAAAGTGTTGATTGAGAAAGATCTGTCTGGGTAAGAAATCATGACTGAGTAAGAAACCATGTTGTTTGATTGTCCATCTGACAGAATATGTTGACTGATGAAAAATGACTATTTTACCCTGCTGCTTTATACAGTAATGGACCGAATGTGCTGACTAATAAAAATGACTATTTTACTCTAGGAGGGTTGATTTATATATATTGTATGATTAAACTTTAATATATAATTCTAGAAATGTTTATTTATATTGTATATTTAATTAAGTATTTGTATTATAGGAATGTTTATTTACATTGTATATTTAATTTTCAATATAAAATTAATAAAAAGGAACGTCCCTACGAACTAAAACCCAACCCATAGAAAATTACTTGTTGGATGTTCACATTACCACAAACCTAAATAGTCAGTCCCACCAAAATTAATTTTCACCATCACTCTTACATTCACCCATCCTCCATCTCCTCGTAATTAGTCATCATGCAACCACCCAACCTGCAATTACGACTTTCTAAATGGAAGACGAAGCAGCCGGAGAAGATGGAACACCTCCGTTACGGTGCACATCTCCTTCTCATGGTCATCATCTTCTGATTTCGCTCTATTATGGCTCGTTTGAGATTGCAGAACACCGACTCACAATTTTGGATTGTTGTTGTAGGTGAATAAAATCGACGCTAAAAGAGAGAATAAACGGGGAAGGATGCGCTGGAAATTGGAACGTAGAGCAAGGGCACTTTTGGAAACGTCTCTCCCTTTCTTAGTCAGATGACTTCCCTCATCTTTTCCGCTCAGATCTGGCTTACCGAGTCAGAAATCCAAAATTTGTTCAACAAACAACTTTTGCTGACCGAGTCAGCCAAAAACGTCTGACCCGACCCGGTCAGACGTATATCAAACACAACCTTAGTTTGATTACATACGCGTTCGCAAGGCACTATTTCAGACAACTCTATCTTGAAGAAGGGTTTTTACCTGTCCGCTAGACCATTCTTTCAGACCATGTGTTGTGCGTCTTTGGCATGCAACTCTGTCGTTGTTGTTGTTGGTTATGTTAAAATTGATTAAGTTCATTTTAGAAAATTAGAAAATATGGTTGGATGCATATCTTTTGTTAGTTTTAATTTAGCTTTTTTGTTATTTCAAATAATAAAATATTTAACATACATGGACATTAGATGAAATGAAAATTTAATAAAACAATCAACATAAAATTCAACATTAAAATGAGTATTTCCAATGAAACCAATTTTTATTGCTTAAATGGTACCAATATTGTAAATGTCTCTGAAGACATTCATTGTGTATAAGTTTCTCATAATACATTAGCAATTGAATCTCTAACTTTAAGTATTTCATTTTGACCCGACATACCGAAATGAAAATCCTCTTAAACCACGTTCAATCCATTTTGGAGGTCTTAAAGATTTTCATCACTAGTGAATAAAGTGTCTACCATATATTTACCTTTATGTAATTATGCAATGCACAACATGTATGTAAAATCAACATTTGACGTCTCAACAAATAGTTTGGTATACATTTCAAAATGTGAATTTTTTTAAGGACACTAGATGTTTGTTCTATGTTACTCCAAATTGATGAGTGTATAAAATGGAATAATTATTCTATTAAACAAAACAATATCAAACGCTAAACATTTTTTCAACACCAACAATTTTGCAATAGTGTGCTTTTGTGATTAATTTTTTATCTATCTGAATTTTCTTTTAAACATTCAATATACCAAAATCATAATAAAATGAAGACAACAAGAATCTAATATACAAAAACTAAAATAAAATGAAAGAGAACATGAATCTATAATTGTCTTTCCATATTAAAATTGGACAAGGTGTATAATTTATGGTCCAAGAGTGTGAAAACTCATTTTCTCCAAACACTTATTTACTAATTTTACCCCAAAAAGTAAAATTATTTACATCGACATAATTGGACCAACATATAGTTGAAACAATGCACTATAAAATTTATTGAACTCCATGGGTAAGGGTAAATATTGAATTTTGGTTCAAGTATTTACTGTAATATCGTTTTCGTAATTAAATTTACTTTTGTTTTGTTGTTTGACAAATAGAAAAGGTGTATGGGTAAACGAGCATTGTAGATTGGTAGGCAGTTTCTGCATTGCATTGTTTGTCTTTATTCCCATTACAACCACACCAACCCTGAACCAACAACACGCTCTCTATAACCATGCTAAGATCGAATCTATCTAATTTTGGATTAATTTCCGAAAAAATCGTAATTTTCTTTTACCCTTGTTTTTTGAAAAATGGTTTAAGGATTTAAGAGTTACTTCAAAAAAAAAAAAAAAAAAAAACATTTAACATAATCCTGACGTGTACATTGAACTAATCAAAGCATACAAACATATTTCCCATAATTTATAATATAGTTTATAATAAATATAGAGATAGATAGGGTTGTTCACTATATGGATTAAAATGAATTGGACAATTGGACAATTTGGATCGATATATTTGGTTCGGATATTCGATTTTTGGATTGATTTTTAGCAAAACCGAATTACTATTTTGAATTTCGGATTGGTTTTAGTTTATAAAATAAAAACCGAATAGTCCAAAAAAACCGAATTTATTATTTTGTTTTTCTAATATATATCTTTAATAATTTATAAATTTACTAAATTATTCTTTTAGTATATTAAAATTTTCATCTATTATAATATTTTAATATGTACTTCTTATAAAAAAATTGTCTATAAAGTAGTACACTATAATATATTTTTCTTGATAGTTATTTATAAGTTTTAATTTACAACTAATTAAACAATATTTTTTTACTTTATATTATAGAGTAAGTTAATACCAAGGTTGTAAAAATCGCTCGATGTTAGCTAGTCGGTGGACTGAGATCAAGGGATTAATCAGCTAAGCGGAGATTAATTGGGGGATTAATCGGGGACCATTAATTGCTAATTTGTTAGATTTTAAAAAATTAAATATGATTAATATCATATAAAAGTTCATAAATATCACTAATATCATAACAAAATAGGTTAATATGATAAATGCAATACTAATCATACATCAAATAGTTTCTATTGAAATATAACTTCTTCAAAGTGTTAAAGTTTCATTTTTTAGTCATTTTGTATGCATGGATTAATCGCTAGGCGCTCTCTAATCGGTCAAGTAGCGCCAAGAGATTAATCGGAGATTAATTGGAACCTAATCGGGATTTTTACAACCCTGGTTAATACTAAAGTTATATATTTGTTGAAATGTCTTGATTCTTGAAAACCGAATTGTAAAAACCGATCCAACCGAATTATAATTTGGTTGGATCGGATCGGATTTGATTTAAGTTTGGACAATTTGGATCTATGTTTTGAAAAACCAAAATTAATTTGGATTCACTTAATCAGATCGGATTAAACTGATCCATCCAAACGAACACCCCTAGAGATATAGACATGAGCAGGGGCGGACGCAAGATTTCACACTAGGTGTGACATGGAATTTTTTTGCCTATAGTGGTACATTTTCTATTACTTAGTTGCATATTTTTTAAATAGTGACATAATAGTAGAAAAAAATTACATTGCGTATATGGAAGTCAGACGTTGTCGGTGCCATTGTTGGACACTAATAAGAATTGCCCTTGACATGAGGGGGATAGAAAGTGAGAGTGTGGCATGAGGCCCAGCTCTGGCGAAGACATCAAAACCATCAAGACATCAACAAAACAATTGTTTCTTTCTTCTTCTGGAACTTCCCCCCAACATGGAATTGAGACACTTATAGAAGATCTTACAAATACATTGGTCGGTGATTGATGTTTACCTAGAAAGAAAGAAACGCATCAATAACAAACATTTTGGTTTTGCAAGATTCATCAAAGTGTAGGAGATCGAAAGGCTTGAAAGAAAGCTAAACGACATTTGGATCGGAAATTACAAACTTCGTGTAAACCTTGCAAGAATCCAACGCAAAAACTTAGCAACCTATCATCAATCCTACGACCACCCTCAACAAACACATCATGAACCAAAGACCAAGAAACATAAAAAGTCGTTGCAACCCAAAATTGACCTCCTTAAAACGATAAAACTTATAGAAGTTACTAGAAGTTGTGCAAGGAACTACATGTAACGTCTGAATTTTCATGATAAAATTTTCATTTTTAAATAAGATAAAATGCCCCGAATTCATAAATCCTAATATCAAAAAAATTCATTTGTTTGATAAGTCAAATTCCAAAATCAGAGTATAACACAATGAACGTGGAATCTCAAAACATGAAAGTTGATGATGAGTATGCACAGTCATGCCTTCGCTCTCCCACGATTTGATGAACTATCTGAAAACTTTTAATCAACAACTATAAGCACAAAGCTTAGTGAGTTCCCCAAAATATTAAACACAACCGTATAAATATATTGCATACAAATAATGGCCATCGACACAATGTTGATCCCCCCTACCTATAGCATAAAGTTGGTCCGCCCATTTAGCCTTCAGCATAAAGTTGGTCAGCCCATTTGACATTCAACTAGCCTTTAACATAAAGCTCCCCCCCCCCCTTTCTGGCCTTCAACATAAAGTTGGTCTGCTCTGAGTATACACATAGCTGGACCGCCCTCAACTCAAGACAACATTTCGTAGATACTTGTCACGATCCCCAATCTTAAGCTCTATATTTTCACACGAATAAGAACAAAGCCCCAAATAATTTCAATCTTAACTTGGCTCCCATCATCTCAACTTCCTCTTAACATCCCATAAAATTACTAACCCCTAATCAACCTACACAAGAAACAAGCATGAATTTACCATCTATAGATACTAATGAGGATGTGTCGCAACCTATTGTCAGATTGGATTCCAAATAAACGAATATGAAGAGCATCTCAAAAATATCATTAACAAAATGAGAGTAATCACAATGAATCAATGGAAATCCTTACCATTAATAGTAGAAGGGTTGGGAGCGAGATAAAACGTGAATGGATAAAAGAACTAAGGATAAAAAAAATCAAGTACTTTTTCTAGGAATTCAAGAGATTAAAACTATAGATTTTATTAGCAAGTTGGATAAAGCAATCTATGTTTCATCTCCTTTCATGTGCGAACCTGTAAGTCTGATTGGACAATCAGTAGTATAACATCTCTATGGGATCCATCTCTCTTTAAAAGCTCTATAATCATAAAACAATGAAACTTTCTTGTAGTCAAGGTCATCTGGAGAATCAAATGTAACTAATGTCTTTATAAATGTTTATGCACCAAACGAACCTAATAGGAGAAAAATAATATGGTGTAATCTCGAGAATTTCATAGAATCAGATGACAATGCCCAATGGGTGGTATTTGGCAACTTCAACCAGTTTACCATTAATAGTAGAAGGGTTGGGAGCGAGATAAAACGTGAATGGATAAAAGAACTAAGGATAAAAAAAATCAAGTACTTTTTCTAGGAATTCAAGAGATTAAAACTATAGATTTTATTAGCAAGTTGGATAAAGCAATCTATGTTTCATCTCCTTTCATGTGCGAACCTGTAAGTCTGATTGGACAATCAGTAGTATAACATCTCTATGGGATCCATCTCTCTTTAAAAGCTCTATAATCATAAAACAATGAAACTTTCTTGTAGTCAAGGTCATCTGGAGAATCAAATGTAACTAATGTCTTTATAAATGTTTATGCACCAAACGAACCTAATAGGAGAAAAATAATATGGTGTAATCTCGAGAATTTCATAGAATCAGATGACAATGCCCAATTGGTGGTCGAAAATTCATCTACATGCGTTCAGATTGTCCGAACCTGTGACTGCGACATCCATAAAATTCATGAAAATTTTAACCTTTTAAAACAACACATAAATCATCATTGTTTACGAATAGTTTTCAAAACAGTTTTAATATTAGAGTTTTCTTAAACTCGAAAAATCAAAACTCGAGAAGGTGCACGATCACGCCTTTTCCTTCCAATGATCCTCGGAGGTACCTGAAACATAATCCAAAACTGTAAGCCCAAAGCTTAGTGAGTTCCCCCAAAATACCAATACAAAAACAAATATCATATATATATATATATATATATATATATATATATATATATATATATATATATATATATATATATATATATATATATATATATATATAACGTCATGCAATGGGTCCATAGCTAACAGATTGTATTACCCCTAAGCCCACATCATAATTCTAGCTTGCCCTTGGCCCACAACTTATGTCTGGCTTGTTCCCTGGCCTGATCAGTCCTTGGACTCAATACCAATAAGCCCTCATTACGAGTCTGGCATGCCCTTCCTGACCCTCAGCTCGTATCTGGAATGCTCATGAGCCCTCAATATGAGTGTGGCATGCCCTCCCCCGCCCTCAGCTCATATCGGGTTTGCTCCAGGGTTTTTGGCTACAACACGGAGTAGTACAACTTCAAACCAACCCACACAATATGTCGACATATAACAAATAACATCATAAACAAATAAACATATAGTATCACAGGTAGTTCTATAGATCTACCAAACTAGCATATCAAGACTAGCATGCATATATATTCCATACTCAGCATATCAACAATATCAGGTTATCAACCAATAGGTCGGCCTTGGTACCTTCGAACCGAAATTATAGTGAGGAAAACTCACCTCACAAGCTGAACAGAACTGATACGGGTCGTCTACGAATCTCAGCTCTCAACTCAAATGCCTACAACCACCAAGTGACTGATTCCATCAAAAATCCTAAATATACCCAAAATACCCTCAAAAGTCAAACTTTGTCAAACATGGTCAAACTAAAAGTGAACTGGTTAAAGTCCATAAACCCACTGAGTTAACCCAGTCGAGTCAACCCAACCGAGTTAACTCAACATGGGTTGACCCATGCGAGTATGCGGGGCCTACCCCGGAGGTACGCTCAGCATACATAAGGCTTCGTAGAAGACCACCATCGGGTTGGATGACCGGGTACGCAGGGCGTACACTGGGCTACATGGGGCGTACCCTCGCAGAACGAACTCTTTCATTGAGTGCTTAATGGCTTTAGCACTTGAGCTTACACTTCAGATCCAAGGTCCAGGGGCATACTAGGGTCATAAAGTTCCCAACTTTATGACTTTCCATGAAAGGACCCAAAAATACGACCCCAAAAATTTCGTTTTTCAACATAACCAAAAACCATAATCTGAGTGTCATATCATAAAACCATACATAATGTATCTCAAAATAATAATAAAACACTGTGCGGAAAACTATATCATGTCCATGTCATATAAAAATCAAGAACTAGATCAACTCCCAGGATAAAAGCTGAAGCTGTGGTGTGTGCGATGCCATCAACCCGAGCTCTTCCCTCTGCTAGCGGAAGTACCTGAAACCAAAACCGAAACTGTAAGCACGAAGCTTAGTGAGCTCCCCCAAATTACCACATACCATACAATAATATGTCAAGCACATACTGGGGCCTTGCCCCCTCCATCGGACCGAAGTCCGAAGCTGACTGACTGGGACCTTGTCCCCTACATCGGACCGAAATCCGAAGCTCACATCAGACCGAAGTCCGAAGCTGACTGGGACCTTGTCCCCTACATCGAACCTGAGTCCGAAGCTGTCATCGAACCGAAGTCCGCAGCTGACTGGGACCTTGTCCCCTACATCGAACCTGAGTCCGAAGCTGACATCGAACTGAAGTCCGAAGCTGACATCGGACCGAAGTCCGAAGCTGACTGATCATAACGTATCACTTAGCATGAACACACATAATCCTGTCTGAGCCACGAAGGCTTCAAACATGCTAACTACTGCATCGGATAAAAATCTGGATACTGCTGCTAGCTAAACGGGCCGGCATTGTGGCCTTAGACCCGCTCCTACTGAAAAGGAACTCACCTCGTGAATTGGCTGCTGAGTGAATAGCTCTGAGGGCTAACTGCTGCTGCTCCGGTATCTCCCCGGCTACAAGTCCATAAACACACTCAATCAAATACTAAACACTGCACTGGGTAAAATGACTCTTTTACCCTTGGTCAAAGTCAACTCTCGGTCAAAGTCAACCCACGGTTGACCTGACTCGCCGAGTTGGGCCGCCAACTCGCCGAGTCCCTATCCTCACTCCTCGACCCTACTCGCTGCTACTCGTCGAGTATGGCATCGACCCGACGAGTACTCATTCGATCCAAGAATTCAGACAATCTTCATCCGGCTCGCCGAGTCATATGAACAACTTGACGAGTTGTTCTTGAGCATAAGAAGATTGCCTTGGACTCGCTGAGTTGTATGAACAACTCGCCGAGTCCCTCCATTACTGAGTCTACCCTCAAACTCGCTGAGTCCACTCCACAACTCACTGGGCCCACTCGACATCGCTCAAAAGGAAGAAATCGGGGACTCGCGACTCGACTCGCCGAGTCGTTCTTCCGACTCGCCGAGTCACCGCCATGCAACTATTCTACACTCGATTCTGCTCGAATCCAATACATACAAATGATAGATCTGGGTCCAATAAGCTGATTTACCACGTAAAGTTTCCAACTTTACGTGTACAAACACATGAACAAGGGAATAAAGGCTAAAAGATGCTTAAAAGGGGTAGATCTAGGGTTAATATGCAAAATAACTCCATAAAGGCAATAGATCTGGGCTCTACAACTCCTAAATGAACAGATCTAAGGTTATCTCGGCATAAGAGAGCTTCCATATCAACATAAAGCTTTGAGAAGGCATTAACAAGATCTAAAAAAAGGTTTTAAGGCATAAAAGAGAGGGAAAACTGAAGAATACCTCAAAGAGCTCTTGCTTTCCCTTGAATCTCTGCTCTACAGTCCTTCTCCTTGCTCCTTCCTTCTTCTCCTTCTTCAAGCCTTCACAAAAGCACACCAAAATCACTTAAAACACTCAAGAACGAATTAGGGTTTTCTCACAGCTTTAGAGGGTGAAGGAGGCGAGATTGGGTGCTATAAGGTGGCTTAAATAGTAGGCAACCCGGGGATTTAGGGTTTCTCCCAGACGGACAGACTCGCCGAGTCCAGAATATGGACTCGCCGAGTCGCCAACTAACACGTGCTCGAAATCCCGTCCCTACTCGGCGAGTCAAGCTATGAACTCGCCGAGTCCCTTTACAAAACTTCAAAATAAATACCAAGGAATCATCATACCGGGAACGGGTCGTTACATTCCACGTCCAAAAAGTCCTTAATGCAAGGTCTTAATCCATTAATACCTTCTACAAGAAGCATGGAGCTAAACTAGCTAAAGGGACCTCATTTTTATGGCTTAGGACCCTTCCTAGGGCCTGAAAGGACAACCGAAAACGTCAACAAAACATGCATAGAAATGGAACTTTTGGGACATGAAGAACAACATAAAGTCACCAAAAGGAGATCCTAGCAAACAAAACACCAAAGTGAACACTTTTTACCTTATGGAGCTTCCCAAGAAGGTGATCATCTAAGATCCACAAGCTTGCTTCAACTTCTAAGCTCCTTGATGCAACTCCTTCTTCCTTAAGCACACAAAGAACACACTTTTAGCTCAAAATACACTCTTATAAGGCTAGGGTTTGCCAAAAATGACTCAAGGGCTTGGAGGTTGGAAAGGTGGGGGTAAATGAGATATAAAGTTGCTTAAATACCCAACGTACATATGTGTACACCCTGCATACTTGGGTACAACCTAGTACGCTTAGTGTACCTATATGTACGCTTAGCGTACTCCTCCCACATCCAAATTACAAAGTTCCCACTAGGGCTTCCCATGGCCACTTCCTTCCAATCCATGGACCAAAATGACATAAATTTAAACTAAGGGATGAATTTGAAAATACCTGAAAACCGGAGTGTTACAACTCTCCCCTATTGAATTAGACTTCGTCCTCAAAGTCTACTACAGAGAACAAATCTGGGGTAATGCTGCCGCATCTCAACTTCTGGCTCCCAGGTCCACTTGGAGCCCCTCCGATGCTGGCATCGTACCTTTACCAAAGGTACTTCCTTGCTACGCAAAACCTTTACTTTCTTCTCCAGAATAGCTACTGGCCTATCAATATAGTTCAGACGCTCATCAAACTGAATATCATCCATGGAAACCACCGCATCCTCGTCCAACATGCACTTTCACAGTTGTGAAACATGGAAAACGTTGTGAATCTGACTGAGCTCCTTAGGAAGATCCAATCTGTACCCCACTTTGCCAACCCTGTAATAATCCAAAATGGACCAATATATCAGGGACCCAATTTCCCCCTCTTCCTGAAGCAAATCAAACATTTCCAAGGTAATACTTTCAGTAACACCATGTCGCCGACCTGAAACTCCAACTCGAATCAACGTCGGTTAGCATAGCTCTTCTGTCGACTCTATGCAATCTGCAATCTTTGCTTGATCTGCTGGATCATCTCCGTCGTCTGAAGGACCACCTCGGTCCATCCGATAACCCCGTGACCAACGTCGCCCAAGCAAACTGGGGTACGAAATATCCGCCCATACAAGAGCTTAAAAGGCGGAGCATCAATGCTGGAGTGAAAACTATTGTTGTAGGAAAACTCCGCAAGAGGTAGATAAGAGTCCCAACTCCCTCCAAAATCGATGACACAGGCCCACAACATATCCTCAAGGTTCTGTATCGTCCGCTCACATTAGTTGTCGATCTGCGGATGACAAGCTGTGCTAAAGTGCAATCTCGTGCCCAGTTGCTCATGGAACTTCTACCAAAAACGGGAGGTGAACCGAACATCACGGTCTGAAACAATGGAGATCGAGACTCCATGGCGAGCAACGATCTCACGAATATAAACATCGGCCAATTTCTCGGCTGACGAACTCTCCCGAATCGCAAGGAAGTGGGCACTCTTGGTCAGTCGATCCATGATGACCCAAATAGCATCGAAACCCTTTGCCCTCTTCGGCAAATTAGTGATGAAATCCATCGAAATCTGCTCCCATTTCCACATGAGAACCTCCAGAGGCTGTAACTTGCCATGTAGCCTCTGATGCTCAACCTTAACCATCCTGCAGGTCATGCACCTCTCCACGTACCAGGCGATCTCCCTCTTCATACATGGCCACCAATAGCTCAATCTTAAATCCCGATACATCTTGGTGTACTCCGGATGGATAGAATGAGACTTATGAGCCTCCTCCAACATAATCTGTCTGACCGCACCAGACATCGTAACCCATACCCGACCACAATGGGTCAATAATCCATGACTATCCGGAAAAAATCTAGTGATCTCACCCCTGATCCTCTCTATCTTCCAATTATCTTACCAAACACCCTCGGCCCGTGCCTCCCTAATCAATGCCAAAAGTAGAGAATCCACTAATATCCACATACACGATACCCCATCTAAAGACCCATCCGACTTGCGGCTCAAAGCATCTGCCACCATATTCGCTTTACTCGAATGGTAAAGGATCTCGCAGTCATAATCCTTGATTATGTCCAGCCGCCTATGTTGCCTTATCTTCAGGTTCGACTAATCCATAATATGTCTCAAACTCTTGTGGTCCATGTAGATAGTATATCGGACCCCATAACGATAATGCCTCCAAATATTGAGGGAAAAACCACTGACCTCAAATTTAGATCATGCGTGGGATACCTAGTCTCGTACGACTTCAAATTCCATGAAACATATGCTATCACCTGTCCTCTCTGCATGAGGACCAAATCCCACATTGAAGTTGGTGCTTTATAGACATGCATGCCCAATGCATGTCTTGAAGCCATAATGAGTCAAAAAGAGGGTTTTTCCATGGAAATCTCATCCATGGTTCAATCCCACAAGAATCCAGATCCAACCCAACTATTATGTCAAATATCCAGAGATCCATAAAGTTGCAAACTTTATGATATCATAACACTCTAACCCACATGAACATGATGATTTAGGGACAAAACATAAGATCTAGCAACCTAACATGATAAAAACTGAGTCTTGGACACTTACAAAGATCCTGAATATTGTCAACACAAAGGATGAGGACTAGCTTGCTAAATCTTGGCTCACTCCTTCTTTTTTCTTCCTTACAAGGCATCAAGAACACCAACAATGGCTGAAAATGAGAGAGAGAGAGAGAGAGAGAGAGAGAGAGAAAGAAAGAAAAAGAGAAAGAGAAAGAGAGAGAGAAAGAGAAAGAGAAAGAGAGAGAGAGAAAGAAAGAGAGAGACGGATTTAGAGTTTCTCATATCTCAAGGAGACTGGGGGTGAGAAAACCCTAGCCTCTTCATTCATTTAAACAAGAAGTAAAACCCATAAAATATGGTTTGTCACTTGTCAGCTACCACGCCATGGCCTATACCGCCACTCTGTGGCGACTTATATGATACACGCGACTAGATCATGACTCACCACGTCGTGGTGCCTCCTCACTACATCGTGAAAAACCATAATATGCCAAAATTTTCAAAATATAAAGTACCTTGGGATTTAGGCGTTACACATCCTTCATCATTCTGTTTCATAAATCAACTGACCCAATCTCTTTTAGCGAATATTGTCCTATCAGCTTACTCGGATGTGTATACAAAATCACAACCAAATTCTTAACTGAAATCTTAAAGTTGGTTACCTCCTATGTGATTAATCACACTCACACAACATTCATCAAAGATCGAAACATTTTGGAGGACCACTAATCATCAATGAAGTCAGCTTCTGGCTTCAAAAAACAAAGCTAAAGCATTCATGTTCAAGTTTGATTTGAGAATGCATGTGATTGACTCAGTTGGGGACACTTTTATGATCGTATTTTGATGTGTTGTATTTGACTTTTTATAGCAATATATATTTCAGTATGATAATGAGTTTTGTGTTGATGCGATCGTGATTGTATTTTCTTACCTAGAATCATAGTTATTTGTTTGTTATGGTTGAGAGTTGTAGTTTGTCTAGGTTTCCTGACCTTATAGGTTAGTGCTCAATCGCTTCCTTATGTCGTATATAAGGCGAGTTCGTTGAAGGTAGGGAGTATCTTTTGAAAGAAGTCTTACATCAAATTGTAATTGCATTCATTTTACTCTCTAATGAAAAACCAAATCTTATTTATGCTTGAGTATTCTTATTGATTATGTCTTTCAAACATGATTTCATTCTTATTAAATATATCGATCAAAAAATTTCTAGACTCAATCATGTCACAAATGAATTTTGGGAAAAATGGCAACAAATGTATCATGGAGTGTCTCTCCTTAGCTCGAGTGTTGGTAATAATAGACGATGTGGAATCTAAGGAGTTTCTATTTATGAGAGCGTGTGGAAGAGAGACCCTCTATCCCCCTTGTCCATTATTGTTCATCTTGGCAGGTTAAGGACTTAAAATTTTTATTGGAGAAACTAAAGAGAAGCATGTATTACAGGTCATCCTACTGTCCAATAATGATAATGTCAATGCAAAACACCAAAAACCTTATTAGAATTTTATGTTGCTTCGAATTAACCTCTAGCTTCAAAAACCAACATGTACAAATGCAAGATTTTTCAGTTGGGTTAGAATGGCTTTTGAGAAGCATGAACTGCTCAATTGGTAATTTCCCCCTCATATACTTGAGGATACCCGTAGGTGCGAGAATGTCTAGAACGGTATATTGGAATTAGCTTATAGAGAAATTCTAGACAAAATTATCCAAATGGAAAGCTTCTACTTTATCATTTGAGAGTCGATTGACAATGTGCAAAGTTGTCCTTAGAAGTATAGGTTCATTTCTATTTTCATTATATAAAGCCCCAGTTAAGATATTCAAATCCCTTGAAAAATTGAGATGTCGGTGCTTTTGGGGGTGGTTCCGTCGATAAAAAAAGATGTAACGGATCGTATGCGACAAAGTTTTGTCCAAAAAGTCAAAAACGGACTTGACATTGGTATCTTAAAAGGCACATAATCTTGCACTCATAGGTAAGTGGTGGAGGCAATATGTAACGCCCGTGTTTCTAGGCTAGGCATTAATATCGATGTAATAGTCTAGGTTAACCTTTGTAACTCATTTTGAAAATAATAAGAATGTATTATTTGAGTATTATGTGTTTTATGCATAATTGTGTGGCTTAATTGAATTAAGAATAAAAATAAAAGTAACAAAAAATGTTAGATAAACCCGATATCTATGAATAAAGTTGTAGTGGTAGTGACGAGGTTTCCGAATATATAAAGAATGCCGAAATCCAAGTTATAACAAAGAAGTTATGACCTCTCGAAGTTTCGCGACAAAACGGACACAACACTGCGCGACGTAAATAGTGAATTTACGATAGATCGATATTTAGCCTTAATGATTTAAACGAAAGTCTTAGAGTTCGTTAAACCGAGAGCGTACATAAAAAGAACGTCTAAATTTGACATCGTATGAGGAAGTTATGATTTTTCGAAGTTTCGTCTTAGCGATATGCAGCCCAAAGTTCGAATATGAGATGGAGTGATTTCTAGCTGAAACAATCTAAACGAGAATTGAAGATCTCGTCGATAGTAGTCCACTGGTGAAAAGACAGACGAAAATGGACGTCAAATGAAGAAGTTATGAATTTCTAACGGAGTTTTCCTGTCCCGGCGAACTTAAAATAATATAATAAAAATAAATTGAAAATTAGCCGACGGAATCTAAATGAGAGATTTAGAGCATAATCTCACCTACGCGTGCGTATAAAGAACGTCGAAAACGGAGCTCGTATGCGAAAGATATGAATTTCTGAAGTTTGAGGCACACTTACCAAAGGGGGAACGCCCCGCGTTCGGAGCCCAGAGCATGTCCCGTCGCATGTCAAGTCCGAAGTTCGTAATCCATGACACACGGCGGAACGTGCTACGTTTGAGGGCCAGACCCCTCTTATAAATAGAAGTCGAGTCCAGCCGAATTTGTTTCTCAATTTCTTTCCTCTCACTCCTTATTCCCTCGTTTTACATGCAAGTTATACCCCCGAAGCCCTGGTATCATCCCGAGACCCGAAGCAAGTCCCGAAGCCCCGAAGATCCCGAGAAATAGAGTTGTTGAGCTGAAACTCTGCCCGCGAGAAGCCTGGTTTTTTTAGAAGATATCCTGGTTTCATAGAAGATTATTATTTTAAGAGCCGTAGTGCTGTCTGGGCATCGTCTTATCAAGTGAGTGTGTAGTTGCTTTCTCCTAACACATAGATATGAATTATTTCTCTATAAAAGACGTGCTATGTGTGTATATATTATATGTTATTTGGAATGAGTATTGAATGAATATATTATAAAAGTTTTAAGTTGTGTATGAATGTGTGTGTGTGTGTGTGTATATATATATATATATATATATATATATATATATATATATATGTATCTAAAAAAAATATTGGGTAAAGCATGGGTAGATAGTTATTGTGTGATGAAATAAAATGATGAGAGGCCTCGATGTTTTTGTTGATCTAGTCATCTAGCGGAGTATGGATGACGACCACAGACTTTTTCTAGACAGTCCAGTGGAACGCTGGCAGGTTCATAACATGTAGGTGTTGTGAACGATGTGTTCACCGGTGTACTCTATCCTCCTCATGGTTACCTTTAGGACATCTATTGTCGAGGAAACCCCTTTGCAGTAATGTCCGTCCTGATGAAAATCCTAGATTAGGTCCCTTGAGATAGTTCTTGTTTTAGGGACGTAAAGTGAAGCTAACTGGGAATGGGTAATCGGGTTATTGTTGGTTGGTGAAAATTAAGTATAATTATTTATTTTGGGTTGAAAACCTTGTATGCTCACCAGGCTACCAAGCCTGACCCACTCAGTTTTATTTGTATTACAGGTAGTGGCGCGAGAGCATAAGTTGGACAACTTGTTAAGATATTTTTTTTATAGGCCAATAGTTGTATATAACTGTTGTAAGGCTTATAATGTGCCGTTTATGCTTTTGGTATGTATCGAAACATGACATCCCGAGTTTTGTTATATATGAAAATATATATCTTTAAGAAATGATTTGATAAACTTTATTTTATCATATTGTGTTTTTGGGAACAAATTCCGCAACTCTTTTAATCAAACGATTACTCTGAAATTATTTTAAAAGCATAAATTAAATCGGTCTTTTCTGGACGTGATTTTGGGGATGTCACAGTTGGTATCAGAGGATTAGTTTAAGCGAACTAGGAATTTGTAGGATTTCTAGACTTAAACTTAGAATGCTAGTCGAGACAACTTCAATTCTCAACGCTCTTGGCCTTTTCTTTTCAAGATTGACCTTCCGACTGAGAGCATCAGCAACAATATTGGCCTTACCGGGGTGGTAAAGTATCTCACAGTCGTAGTCTTTAAGTAATTCCAGCCAGCGTCGTTGCCTCATATTCAATTCTTTCTGACTAAAGAGATATTGGAGACTCTTATGATCAGTGAAAAGTTTGCACTTTGTGCCATAGAGGTAATGCCTCCATATTTTCAGTGCGAAAACTACTGCTGCCAACTCCAAATCATGAGTCGGGTAGTTCTTTTCGTGCTCTTTCAGCTGTCGAGACGCATATGCGATCACCTTATCCCTTTGGGTCAAAACGCAACCCAATCCAACCCCAGACGCATCGCTATAAACAGCGAAGTCTTCAACTCCATTGGGTAGAGAAAGTATCGGTGCCTCGCATAGTTTCTTCTTTAGTCTCTCGAATGCTTCTTTATGCTTATCACTCCAAGCATAAGTAGCTCCTTTGTGGGTCAAAGCTGTTAATGGACTAGCGATCGAAGAAAAGCCTTGGATAAACCTTCGGTAATATCCGGCTAATCCTAAAAAGCTTCGGATCTCCGTGGGACTTTTCGGTTGTTCCCACTTCATCACAGCTTCGATCTTCGCTGGATCAACCATTATCCCTTCTTGGTTGACCACGTGACCCAAGAATTGGACTTCACAAATCCAGAAATCACATTTGGAGAACTTCGCATACAACTTCTCCTTCTTCAAGACTTCCAAAACTTCTCGCAAGTGTCTGCCATGCTCCTCTTGGCTTTTCGAATAAATCAGAATGTCATCAATGAACACTATCACAGATTTATCAAGGAACGGATTACAAACTCTGTTCATTAAATCCATGAATGCTGCTGGAGCATTGGTTAGTCCAAACGACATAACCAAGAACTCATAGTGTCCATATCGCGTTCTGAATGCAGTTTTCTCTATATCCTGCTCTCTTACTTTTAACTGATGATATCCTGACCTCAGGTCGATCTTTGAAAAATAACTGGAACCTTGTAGCTGATCGAATAGGTCATCAATCCTCGGCAACGGATATCTATTCTTTATTGTTGCCTTATTCAGCTCTCGGTAATCAATGCACATCCTCATGCTTCCATCTTTCTTCTTTACGAATAACACCGGAGCTCCCCAGGGTGATGAACTAGGTCTAATGAAACCTTTGTCCAATAACTCCTGAAGTTGCATCATCAGCTCCTTCATCTCCGTTGGTGCTAATCGATAAGGTGCTTTTGCAATTGGCGTTGTTCCGGGCAACAAGTCGATACGAAATTCTACTTGTCGATCGGGCGGTAATCCAGGAAGATCTTCGGGAAATACTTCCGGATAATCACACACAACAGGAATATTTTGCATCACCTTCTTTTCCTTCTTAGCGTCGATCACGAATGCTAAGTATGATGTACACCCCTTGGTCAAACATTTTCTGGCTTTCATTAGAGAAATGATTCCAGAGTTTACTCTGCGTTTATCTCCGTACACCATAAACGATTCCTTCCCAGGTGGATTCACTTTCACTATTTTCTTCTTGCATAAAATTTCAGCATCATTGGCGCTAAGCCAATCCATTCCCAAAACGATGTCGAAACCGTTAAGTTCGATAGGCAATAATTCCTCGTGGAACTTATTCCCATTCAGATCAATTAAGATGTTTTTCATACGATGGCTAACAGGTACAAACTTGCCACTAGCAACTTCGACTAATAAAGCATTATCTAGTCTATCAATAGGCAAAGCTAGTTTTCTACCAAATTCATGCGATATAAAGGAGTAGTTGGCTCCAGAATCAAATAAAATTTGGGCAGGCAATTTGTTAACGAGAAAGGTACCTGAAGCGACATCAGCTTCATCTTTAGCAGCTTCCAGTGTCATCTGGAATGCTCTCGCCTTTGGCTTTGGCGGAATGTTGGGTCTTGCTGCTTCCTTCTTTTTCGGATAATCCCTTGAGATGTGCCCCTCCTCACCACAACCATAACAAACATTCTTGGTGAAGGTGCAGTCATTGGCATAATGCCCTGGCTTTCCACATTTGAAGCATGTGGTTTCCCCGCCACACTTCCCATAATGCTTCTTCTTGCACTTGTCACACCATTTCGCTTCTACCTTTCCTCCACTTCCCCTCGAACTAGACTTCGAGAATTTACTTTTCTTGCTGGACCCTGAAAATCCATCGATTTTCCTTTTCTCGCCAACCTCTGACCTTTCCAGACCCTTTTCCCTGATCTGGGTCTCAACATTTCTAGCAGCCCAGATGGCGGCTTTCAATGTGGTTGCTTGCTTAACCATTGGACCATAGTCCGCTGGTAGTCCAAGGGCAAACTTGTTGACCTTAGAGAGTTCTGTAGGCACCAAATATGGGATAAACTTCATCTTTTCCGTGAAACTTGTAGCGTATTCAGTAACGCTCAATTTCCCTTTTTTCAAATTCTGAAACTCATTACTGATTTCCAGAAGGTCCTGCTCGGAGCAGTATTGCATTTTTAGTTGTTCCACAAAGTCTTCCCAAGACATTTTGCTTGCTTCTCCCTTGGGCATAGAGTCAGCTAACAGCTTCCACCAACTCAACACACCAGATTTTAGCAGAGGGATCGCAAGAGCGGTCTTCTGCCTGTTGCTGCATTCGCAACTTTCAAACATAGTCTCCATTTCGGAGACCCAGTCCATAACTTGCACCGGCGTCGGGCTTCCGGATAGACATGGTGGTTTGGATGCCATGAAATCCTTATACTTGCACCCACGACCATCATTTCCTCCATACTGGTTATTGCGTCTAACCACTGGTTGTTCGTCTTGACCAATGATCCCACTAAAGTTTTCTCCTTCAGACTGCCCTCCATTCTCCTCGGGCTCTTCCGCTTGAATTGACGGTTCTTCACAATTCTGCCTAAGCAGGCGTCTTGTTTCTTCCATCTGACGATCCAACATCATTTGAATCATCATTTGTACACCAGCCATTGTTATCGGCTCAGGTGCATCAGCTACAACAGGTACTTGTTGAATTACAGGCGGTTGATTCCTGTTTTCATCAGCATTTCCAACTCCGCTTCTTGTTCTCACCATTTTTGATCTACACACCGAATTATTTCACCTTATTACTCCAAACGATTACATGCTAGTTCTAATATCGTATACATACGCTTAGAATCCTAAACACATAAACCTTCAGATCCGGTTGGCAATAAACCGTAGATCCGAACAAATAATATCATATATGGCAACATATAACATTTAGCACATCAAAGCATTTTAGGCAACTCTCCTAAAATAAACTAGTGCTCGTGTCTAAAATTTATCAGACACACACCTCACAATCTCCATTTAGCATCTTAAGTTTAAGTCTAGAAATCCTACAAATTCCTAGTTCGCTTAAACTAATGCTCTGATACCAACTGTGACATCCCCAAAAATCTCGGCCAGAAAAGACCGATTTCATTTATGCTTTTTAAAACATTTTCAGAGTAAATCCGTTTGATTTTAAAAGAGATGCGGAATTTGTTCCCAAAAACAAAACATGATAAAATAGATATTTATCAAAACATTTCATATAGAAATATGATTTCATTTCATAATCAAAAGTCGGGATGTCATGTTCCGATATAGATCATAAAGCATAAACGATGATATTACAAGTCATTCAACAAATATATACATATGCAGACTTGTAAACAAAAATGACTTGATGATTCGCCCATCTTAAGCTCTTGCGCCACTTCCTGTAATACAAATCAACTGAGTGGGTCAGGCTTGGGAGCCTGGTGAGCATATAGGGTTTTCAAACCCACAATAATTATATTTAATTTCATCAATCAACAATGAACCCGATTACCCATTCCCGTTATCCTCACCTTACGTTCCTAAAAATAACGTCTATTATAAGGAACTTATATTCAGGATTTTCATCGGGACGGACATTACTGCAGAGGGGCTTCCTCAATAATAAGTGTCCTAAAGGCAACCATGTGGGGGATAGAGTACACCGGTGAACACGTCGTTCACAACACCTACAGGTAATGAGCCTGCTAGTGTTCCACAGGACAGTCTAGAATAGTCCGTGGTCGTCATCCATACTCTGCTGAATGACTAGAATAACACCAATAACACCGAGGCCTCTCATCTGTTTATTTCACACCAATTATCTACCCATGTTCTACCCAACATATTAGTAGATAAAAATATACATTTTTATACATTGTTTAAAAACCTGTATAGCATGCTTTAATCAATACATATTCCACATAACAGATGAGGCATACACACATAACACGTATTTCATAGAGAATATATCAGATCTATGAGATAGAAGAGAGTGAATATACATTCACACATATAACCACAAAATATATACACGTAGCACGTATTTTATATTAAATACTTCATAATATTGCGTTTTGAAAAGGGACTATACACTCACTTGATCAGAAGATGATCCGACAGCACTACGGCTTATAGAAGTAGCGTCTCTCCGTAGATCTGGAAGATCTTCACAAAAACCGGCTCCTCGCGGGCAGGGCTTCGGCTCGGGAATAACGCTCTTCGGGATCCTCGGGGCTTCGGATCTCGCTTCGGGGCTCGGGAATAATACCGGGGCTTCGGGATATGATTGGCACGCAAATCGAGGCAAAACTTAGAGAGAGAGAAGAGTTTGAACAAGAGAAAATGGCTGAATTCGAGTTCTATTTATAGGCTGAGGGTCTGGGATTACGCGGGGCGTAATCTCAAATTACGCAGGGCGTACTCAGTACGCGGGGCGTACTCGGTTACGCGGGGCGTACTTTGACGTCACTGCATGCGTCGACTGGTGGCACTCGAGTATTGGTCAGACAAGTTGCATCCGACTGAGTACGCGGGGCGTACTCAATTACGCGGGGCGTAATTGACTCGTCGAACTTCTAAACTGCGTAACTTTCGCATACGAGCTCCGTTTTCGACGTTCTTTATATCCACGCGAAGGTCAGACCATACTCTACAACTTTCATTTAGACTCCGTCGGCTAATTTTGACTTTTATTTTTATTATTTATTTTTTTAGAAGGCCGGGACAGAAAAACTTCGTTATAAATTCATAACTTCTTCGTCTGACGTCCGTTCTCGCCTAACTTTTCATCGTTTCGCTACTAACAACGAGATCTTCGATTCTCATTTAGATTGTTTCGGCTAAAAACCGCTCGATCTCAAATCGAGTATTCGGGCTGCATACTGCTAAGTCAAAACTTAGAAAAATCATAACTTCCTCCTACGAAGTCAGATTTGGGCGTTCCTTTTATGCATGCTCTCGGTTTAACGAAATCTACGACTTTCGTTTAGATCGCTAAGGCTAAATATCACTCTATCTTAAATTCATATTTTTACGTCACTCGACGTCGTGCCGGTTCTGTCGCGAAACTTCGACAGGTCATAACTTCTTCGTTATAACTCGGATTTTGGCATTCCTTATATCTCCGGAATCCTTGTTTCAACCACTACAACTTTATGCAAAGATATCGGGCATATCTCACACTTTAATTTTGACGCTTATTTCATTCTTAATTCATTAAATTATAAAAATCAAGAAAATAAACACATAAATCACATAATTCACATAATTCACAAATAATACATTCTTATTATTTCAAGTTGAGTTACAAAGGTTAACCTAGACTATTACATTGCTAAAAATGGCAATCCCAGAAACACGGGCGTTACAATTCTCTCCACCTTAGAATGATTCCGTCCCCGGAATCACACACCAGCAAACAAATGCGGATAGCGACTCATCATGTCACTCTCCGTCTCCCAGGTGAGATTCGGCCCATTCGTGTGTTTCCATCGGACAAGCACTAACTCAACCATCTTACGTCGCAACTTCTTAGTCTTTCGGTCAACGATTGCCTCCGGTTCCTCGATCAACCTTTTGTTCTCATCGATCCTCAACTCCGAAAGTGGAATTATGTCGGGAACTTCTCCCATGAACTTCCTCAAGTAACACACATGGAAAGTGTTATGAATTCCATTCAGTTCTTCTGGTAGTTCGAGCTTGTAAGCTTGGTTCCCAATCCTCTGAAGAACTTTAAACGGTCCAATAAACCTTGGACTTAACTTTCCCCTTTTACCAAATCTTATAAGTCCCTTCCACGGCGAGACTTTAAGCAAAACCGAATCTCCAACTTCAAAAGTCATCGGTCTTCGCTTTTTGTCAGCATAGCTCTTTTGACGATCCTGAGCTGCTAACATTCTTTCCCTAATTATTTTCAACTTTTCAGCAGTTTGATGAACCAACTCCGGTCCCATAAACTGCTTTTCCCCAGCCTCAAGCCAACAAGACGGCGTACGACACTTCTGTCCATACAATGCTTGATAAGGTGCCATCTTTATGCTCGAGTGAAAACTATTATTATAGGAAAATTCTACCAAAGGTAAATGTTCATCCCAATTACCTAGGAATTCCAAGGTACACGCTCTCAGCATATCCTCAAGTGTTTGTATCGTTCTTTCACTCTGACCATCAGTCTGCGGATGGTAAGCTGTACTTAAACACAACTTGGTACCCAATTCCTCTTGTAGACTTTTCCAAAATCGTGAGGTGAAACGACTGTCACGATCCGACACAATCGTTAACGGAACACCGTGAAGCCTCACAATTTCCTTTATGTAAGAATTCGCAAGCTTTTCCATAGACCATTTCTCATTGGCTGCTATGAAATGCGCACTCTTAGTGAATCGATCAACGACCACCCAAATCATATCGTGACCATTCTTTGTCCTGGGCAGTTTAGTGACAAAATCCATGGCAATGTCTTCCCACTTACCCATAGGCACAGGTAAAGGTTCTAAACTCCCGTACGGTTTCTGATGTTGTGCCTTGACTCTTGCACAAGTCATACACTCGGCCACATACTTCGCGATGTCGAGCTTCATCGTCGGCCACCAATAATAGGGTTTCAGGTCCCTATACATTTTTGTGCTACCGGGATGAATCGAGTACATGGTTTTGTGAGCTTCTTCCATCAGAAGATCTCTGACTCCTCCTGTCTTAGGAATCCAAATCCGATCTTGGAACACCTTCAGTCCGTGACTGTTTACACCGAACACCAACGTTTTGCCCAAACGTTCCTCCATTCGGTCATTTTTCTCAGAAGCTTCGCTTTGAGCTTTCTTTATACTTTCCAAAATAGTCGAGACAACTTCAATTCTCAACGCTCTTGGCCTTTTCTTTTCAAGATTGACCTTCCGACTGAGAGCATCAGCAACAATATTGGCCTTACCGGGGTGGTAAAGTATCTCACAGTCGTAGTCTTTAAGTAATTCCAGCCAGCGTCGTTGCCTCATATTCAATTCTTTCTGACTAAAGAGATATTGGAGACTCTTATGATCAGTGAAAAGTTTGCACTTTGTGCCATAGAGGTAATGCCTCCATATTTTCAGTGCGAAAACTACTGCTGCCAACTCCAAATCATGAGTCGGGTAGTTCTTTTCGTGCTCTTTCAGCTGTCGAGACGCATATGCGATCACCTTATCCCTTTGGGTCAAAACGCAACCCAATCCAACCCCAGACGCATCGCTATAAACAGCGAAGTCTTCAACTCCATTGGGTAGAGAAAGTATCGGTGCCTCGCATAGTTTCTTCTTTAGTCTCTCGAATGCTTCTTTATGCTTATCACTCCAAGCATAAGTAGCTCCTTTGTGGGTCAAAGCTGTTAATGGACTAGCGATCGAAGAAAAGCCTTGGATAAACCTTCGGTAATATCCGGCTAATCCTAAAAAGCTTCGGATCTCCGTGGGACTTTTCGGTTGTTCCCACTTCATCACAGCTTCGATCTTCGCTGGATCAACCATTATCCCTTCTTGGTTGACCACGTGACCCAAGAATTGGACTTCACGAATCCAGAAATCACATTTGGAGAACTTCGCATACAACTTCTCCTTCTTCAAGACTTCCAAAACTTCTCGCAAGTGTCTGCCATGCTCCTCTTGGCTTTTCGAATAAATCAGAATGTCATCAATGAACACTATCACAGATTTATCAAGGAACGGATTACAAACTCTGTTCATTAAATCCATGAATGCTGCTGGAGCATTGGTTAGTCCAAACGACATAACCAAGAACTCATAGTGTCCATATCGCGTTCTGAATGCAGTTTTCTCTATATCCTGCTCTCTTACTTTTAACTGATGATATCCTGACCTCAGGTCGATCTTTGAAAAATAACTGGAACCTTGTAGCTGATCGAATAGGTCATCAATCCTCGGCAACGGATATCTATTCTTTATTGTTGCCTTATTCAGCTCTCGGTAATCAATGCACATCCTCATGCTTCCATCTTTCTTCTTTACGAATAACACCGGAGCTCCCCAGGGTGATGAACTAGGTCTAATGAAACCTTTGTCCAATAACTCCTGAAGTTGCATCATCAGCTCCTTCATCTCCGTTGGTGCTAATCGATAAGGTGCTTTTGCAATTGGCGTTGTTCCGGGCAACAAGTCGATACGAAATTCTACTTGTCGATCGGGCGGTAATCCAGGAAGATCTTCGGGAAATACTTCCGGATAATCACACACAACAGGAATATTTTGCATCACCTTCTTTTCCTTCTTAGCGTCGATCACGAATGCTAAGTATGATGTACACCCCTTGGTCAAACATTTTCTGGCTTTCATTAGAGAAATGATTCCAGAGTTTACTCTGCGTTTATCTCCGTACACCATAAACGATTCCTTCCCAGGTGGATTCACTTTCACTATTTTCTTCTTGCATAAAATTTCAGCATCATTGGCGCTAAGCCAATCCATTCCCAAAACGATGTCGAAACCGTTAAGTTCGATAGGCAATAATTCCTCGTGGAACTTATTCCCATTCAGATCAATTAAGATGTTTTTCATACGATGGCTAACAGGTACAAACTTGCCACTAGCAACTTCGACTAATAAAGCATTATCTAGTCTATCAATAGGCAAAGCTAGTTTTCTACCAAATTCATGCGATATAAAGGAGTAGTTGGCTCCAGAATCAAATAAAATTTGGGCAGGCAATTTGTTAACGAGAAAGGTACCTGAAGCGACATCAGCTTCATCTTTAGCAGCTTCCAGTGTCATCTGGAATGCTCTCGCCTTTGGCTTTGGCGGAATGTTGGGTCTTGCTGCTTCCTTCTTTTTCGGATAATCCCTTGAGATGTGCCCCTCCTCACCACAACCATAACAAACATTCTTGGTGAAGGTGCAGTCATTGGCATAATGCCCTGGCTTTCCACATTTGAAGCATGTGGTTTCCCCGCCACACTTCCCATAATGCTTCTTCTTGCACTTGTCACACCATTTCGCTTCTACCTTTCCTCCACTTCCCCTCGAACTAGACTTCGAGAATTTACTTTTCTTGCTGGACCCTGAAAATCCATCGATTTTCCTTTTCTCGCCAACCTCTGACCTTTCCAGACCCTTTTCCCTGATCTGGGTCTCAACATTTCTAGCAGCCCAGATGGCGGCTTTCAATGTGGTTGCTTGCTTAACCATTGGACCATAGTCCGCTGGTAGTCCAAGGGCAAACTTGTTGACCTTAGAGAGTTCTGTAGGCACCAAATATGGGATAAACTTCATCTTTTCCGTGAAACTTGTAGCGTATTCAGTAACGCTCAATTTCCCTTTTTTCAAATTCTGAAACTCATTACTGATTTCCAGAAGGTCCTGCTCGGAGCAGTATTGCATTTTTAGTTGTTCCACAAAGTCTTCCCAAGACATTTTGCTTGCTTCTCCCTTGGGCATAGAGTCAGCTAACAGCTTCCACCAACTCAACACACCAGATTTTAGCAGAGGGATCGCAAGAGCGGTCTTCTGCCTGTTGCTGCATTCGCAACTTTCAAACATAGTCTCCATTTCGGAGACCCAGTCCATAACTTGCACCGGCGTCGGGCTTCCGGATAGACATGGTGGTTTGGATGCCATGAAATCCTTATACTTGCACCCACGACCATCATTTCCTCCATACTGGTTATTGCGTCTAACCACTGGTTGTTCGTCTTGACCAATGATCCCACTAAAGTTTTCTCCTTCAGACTGCCCTCCATTCTCCTCGGGCTCTTCCGCTTGAATTGACGGTTCTTCACAATTCTGCCTAAGCAGGCGTCTTGTTTCTTCCATCTGACGATCCAACATCATTTGAATCATCATTTGTACACCAGCCATTGTTATCGGCTCAGGTGCATCAGCTACAACAGGTACTTGTTGAATTACAGGCGGTTGATTCCTGTTTTCATCAGCATTTCCAACTCCGCTTCTTGTTCTCACCATTTTTGATCTACACACCGAATTATTTCACCTTATTACTCCAAACGATTACATGCTAGTTCTAATATCGTATACATACGCTTAGAATCCTAAACACATAAACCTTCAGATCCGGTTGGCAATAAACCGTAGATCCGAACAAATAATATCATATATGGCAACATATAACATTTAGCACATCAAAGCATTTTAGGCAACTCTCCTAAAATAAACTAGTGCTCGTGTCTAAAATTTATCAGACACACACCTCACAATCTCCATTTAGCATCTTAAGTTTAAGTCTAGAAATCCTACAAATTCCTAGTTCGCTTAAACTAATGCTCTGATACCAACTGTGACATCCCCAAAAATCTCGGCCAGAAAAGACCGATTTCATTTATGCTTTTTAAAACATTTTCAGAGTAAATCCGTTTGATTTTAAAAGAGATGCGGAATTTGTTCCCAAAAACAAAACATGATAAAATAGATATTTATCAAAACATTTCATATAGAAATATGATTTCATTTCATAATCAAAAGTCGGGATGTCATGTTCCGATATAGATCATAAAGCATAAACGATGATATTACAAGTCATTCAACAAATATATACATATGCAGACTTGTAAACAAAAATGACTTGATGATTCGCCCATCTTAAGCTCTTGCGCCACTTCCTGTAATACAAATCAACTGAGTGGGTCAGGCTTGGGAGCCTGGTGAGCATATAGGGTTTTCAAACCCACAATAATTATATTTAATTTCATCAATCAACAATGAACCCGATTACCCATTCCCGTTATCCTCACCTTACGTTCCTAAAAATAACGTCTATTATAAGGAACTTATATTCAGGATTTTCATCGGGACGGACATTACTGCAGAGGGGCTTCCTCAATAATAAGTGTCCTAAAGGCAACCATGTGGGGGATAGAGTACACCGGTGAACACGTCGTTCACAACACCTACAGGTAATGAGCCTGCTAGTGTTCCACAGGACAGTCTAGAATAGTCCGTGGTCGTCATCCATACTCTGCTGAATGACTAGAATAACACCAATAACACCGAGGCCTCTCATCTGTTTATTTCACACCAATTATCTACCCATGTTCTACCCAACATATTAGTAGATAAAAATATACATTTTTATACATTGTTTAAAAACCTGTATAGCATGCTTTAATCAATACATATTCCACATAACAGATGAGGCATACACACATAACACGTATTTCATAGAGAATATATCAGATCTATGAGATAGAAGAGAGTGAATATACATTCACACATATAACCACAAAATATATACACGTAGCACGTATTTTATATTAAATACTTCATAATATTGCGTTTTGAAAAGGGACTATACACTCACTTGATCAGAAGATGATCCGACAGCACTACGGCTTATAGAAGTAGCGTCTCTCCGTAGATCTGGAAGATCTTCACAAAAACCGGCTCCTCGCGGGCAGGGCTTCGGCTCGGGAATAACGCTCTTCGGGATCCTCGGGGCTTCGGATCTCGCTTCGGGGCTCGGGAATAATACCGGGGCTTCGGGATATGATTGGCACGCAAATCGAGGCAAAACTTAGAGAGAGAGAAGAGTTTGAACAAGAGAAAATGGCTGAATTCGAGTTCTATTTATAGGCTGAGGGTCTGGGATTACGCGGGGCGTAATCTCAAATTACGCAGGGCGTACTCAGTACGCGGGGCGTACTCGGTTACGCGGGGCGTACTTTGACGTCACTGCATGCGTCGACTGGTGGCACTCGAGTATTGGTCAGACAAGTTGCATCCGACTGAGTACGCGGGGCGTACTCAATTACGCGGGGCGTAATTGACTCGTCGAACTTCTAAACTGCGTAACTTTCGCATACGAGCTCCGTTTTCGACGTTCTTTATATCCACGCGAAGGTCAGACCATACTCTACAACTTTCATTTAGACTCCGTCGGCTAATTTTGACTTTTATTTTTATTATTTATTTTTTTAGAAGGCCGGGACAGAAAAACTTCGTTATAAATTCATAACTTCTTCGTCTGACGTCCGTTCTCGCCTAACTTTTCATCGTTTCGCTACTAACAACGAGATCTTCGATTCTCATTTAGATTGTTTCGGCTAAAAACCGCTCGATCTCAAATCGAGTATTCGGGCTGCATACTGCTAAGTCAAAACTTAGAAAAATCATAACTTCCTCCTACGAAGTCAGATTTGGGCGTTCCTTTTATGCATGCTCTCGGTTTAACGAAATCTACGACTTTCGTTTAGATCGCTAAGGCTAAATATCACTCTATCTTAAATTCATATTTTTACGTCACTCGACGTCGTGCCGGTTCTGTCGCGAAACTTCGACAAGTCATAACTTCTTCGTTATAACTCGGATTTTGGCATTCCTTATATCTCCGGAATCCTTGTTTCAACCACTACAACTTTATGCAAAGATATCGGGCATATCTCACACTTTAATTTTGACGCTTATTTCATTCTTAATTCATTAAATTATAAAAATCAAGAAAATAAACACATAAATCACATAATTCACATAATTCACAAATAATACATTCTTATTATTTCAAGTTGAGTTACAAAGGTTAACCTAGACTATTACATTGCTAAAAATGGCAATCCCAGAAACACGGGCGTTACAATCTGAGCCAATGATAATGGATGGGGTACAAGCGATGATCCAAATGATGTTGGATCGCCAAATGGAAGAAACTAGACATCTGGTTTAGCAGAATCGCGAAGAACCTTCAATGCCAATTGAACAGCCCGAATTAAATGAAGGGCATTCGGAAGGAGGAAACTTCAGTGGGACTCTTGGTCAAGCCAACCCACCGATTGTTAGGCAAATCAACTAGGATGGAGAAAATGATGGGCGTGGGTGTAAGTACAAGGATTTCATGGCATCCAAGCCACCATGTCTATCTGGAAGCCCGACGTCGGTACAAGTTATAAACTAGATCTCCGAAATGGAGACAATGTTCGAGAGTTGTGAATGCAGCAACAGATAGAAGACCGCTCTTGTGATCCCTGTTAAAATCTGGAGTGTTGAGTTGGTGGAAGCTGTTAGCTGATTCAATTCCTAAGGGGGAAGCGAGCAACATGTCTTGGGAAGACTTTGTGGTGCAACTCAAATTGCAATACTGCTCCGAGCAGGACCTTCTGGAAATCAATAATGAGTTTCAGAATTTAAAGAAGGGAAAAATGAGTGTTACTGAATACGCTGCTAGTTTCACAAAACAGATGAAGCTTATTCCATATTTAGTTCCAACTAAACTCTCTAAGGTCAACAAGTTTGCCCTCGGACTACTAGCGGACTATGGTCCAATGGTTAAGCTAGCAACCACATTGAAAGCTGCCATTTGGACTGCTAGAAATGTTGAGACCCAGATCAGGGAGAAGGGTCGGGAGAGGTCAGAGGTTGGTGAGAAGAGGAAGTTCGACGGACCCTCGGGGTCCAATAAAAAGGGTAAATTCTAGAAGTCTGGTTTGAGAGGAGGTGGAGGAGGCAAATCGAAATGGTGCGACAAATGCAAGAAGAAGCATCATGGGAAATGTGGCAGGGAAACCACATGCTTCAAATGTGGAAAGCCAGGGCAATATGCCAATGAATGCACCCTTACCAAGAAAGTCTACTATGGGTGTGGTGAGGAAGGGCACATCTTGAGAGATTGTCCGAAAAAGAAGGAGGCAGCAAAACCCAATATTCCGCCAAAGCCGAAGGCGAGAGCCTTTCAAATGACACTTGAGGCTGCTAAAGATGAACCTGATGTCGCTTTAGGTACCTTTCTCGTAAACAAATTGCCTGCCCAAATTTTATTTTATTCTGGAGCTAACTACTCCTTTATTTCGTTTGAATTTGGTACAAAACTAGCTTTGCCTGTTGATAGACTAGATAATGTTTTATTAGTCGAAGTTACTAGTGGCAAGTTTATACCTGTTAGCCATCGCATGAAAAACATTTTCAGTAATTTGAATTGGAATAAGTTCCACGAGGAATTATTGCCTATTAAACTAAATGGTTTCGACATCGTTCTTGGAATGGATTGGCTTAGCGGCAATGATGCCGAGAAAAGAAGAAGATAGTAAAAGTAAACCCGACAGGGAAAGAGTCATTTATGGTGTATGGGGACAAACGCAGAGTAAATTATAGAATCATTTCGCTAATGAAATCCAGAAAGTATTTGGCCAAAGGATGTACATCATATTTGGCATTTGTGATAGATGCAAAGAAGGAGAAAAAGGAGATGCATAGCATTCCTGTCATGTGTGATTATCCATAAGTATTTCCCGAAGATCTTCCCGGATTACCACCTGATCAACAAGTAGAATTATGTATCGACTTGTTACTAGGGAAGACACCAGTAGCAAAGGCACCTTACCGATTAGCACCGACAGAGATGAAGGAGTTGATGATGCAACTTTAGGAGTTATTGGACAAAGGTTTCATAAGACCTAGTTCATCACCCTGGGGAGCTCCGGTGTTATTCGTAAAGAAGAAAGACGGAAGTATGAGAATGTGCATTGATTACATAGAGTTGAATAAGGCAAAGATAAAGAATAGATATCCATTGCTGAGGATTGATGACCTGTTCGATCAGCTGCAAGGATTAAGTTATTTTTCAAAGATCGACCTAAGATCAGGATATCATCAGCCGAAGGTGAGAGAGCAGGATATCGAGAAGACTGCATTCAGAACACGATATGGACACTATGAGTTTTTGGTTATGTCGTTTGGACTAACCAATGCTCCAGCAGCATTCATGGATTTAATGAACAGGGTTTGTAAACCGTTCCTTGATAAATCTGTGATGGTGTGCATAGATGACATTCTGATTTAATCGAACATCCAAGAGGAGCATAGTAGACACTTACGAGAAGTATTGGAAGTCTTGAGGAAGGAGAAGTTGTATGCGAAATTCTCCAAATGTGATTTTTGGATTCGAGAAGTCCAATTCTTGGGTCACATGGTCAACCAAGAAAGGATAATTGTTGATTTAGAGAAGATTGAAGTTGTAATGAAGTGGGAACAAACGAAAAGTCCCACGGAGATCCAAAGTTTTCTGGGATTAGCTTAATATTACCGAAGGTTTATCCAAGGCTTTTCTTCGATCGCTACTCCACTAACAGCTTTGACCCACAAATGGGCTACTTATGCTTGGAGTGATAAGCACAAAGAAGTATTCGAGTTGCTAAAGAAGAAGTTATGTGAAGCACCAATTCTTTCTCTACCTAATGGAGTTGAATACTTTTTTGTCTATAGTGATGCGTCTGGTATTGGTTTGGGTTGTGTTTTGACCCAAAGAGAAAAGGTCATAGCATATGCGTCTCGACAGCTGAAAGAGCATGAGAAGAACTACCCCACTCATGATCTGGAGTTGGCAGCGGTAGTTTTCGCTCTAAAGATATGGAGGCATTACCTCTATGGCACGAAGTGCAAACTTTTCACTGATCATAAGAGTCTCCAATAACTCTTTAATCAGAAAGAACTGAATATGAGGCAATGACGCTGGCTAGAGTTACTTAAGGACTATTACTGTGAGATACTTTACCACCCCGGTAAAGCAAATGTTGTCGCTGATGCTCTCAGTCGGAAAGTCAATCTTGAAAGAAAAAGGCCAAGAGCGTTGAGAATAGAAGTTGTCTCAACAATTGTGGAGATTATAAAGAAAGCTCAAGAAGAAGCTTCTGAGAAGAATGACCGAAAGGGGGAACGTTTAGGCAAAACGTTAGTGTTCGGTATAAACAGTCACAAACTGAAGGTATTCCAAGATCGAATTTGGGTGCCTAAGTCAGGAGGAGTAAGAGATCTTCTGATGGAAGAAGCTCACAAAACCATGTACTCGATTCATCCTGGCAGCACTAAAATGTATAGGGACCTAAAACCCTACTACCGACGGCCGACGATGAAGCTCGATATTGCAAAGTATGTGGCCGAGTGTGTGACCTGTGCAAGAGTTAAGGCACAACATTAGAAACCATATGGGAGTTTAGAACCTTTGCCTATACCTATGGGTAAATGGGAAGACATTGCTATGGATTTTGTCACTAAACTGCCCATAACTAAAAACGGTTACGAAATGATTTGGGTGGTCGTTGATCGCTTCACTAAGAGTGTGCACTTCATAGCAGCCAATGAGAAATGGTCTATGGATAAGCTTGCGAATTCTTACGTGAAGGAAATTATGAGGCTTCACAGTGTTCCGTTAACGATTGTGTCAGATTGTGACAGCCGTTTCACCTCGCGATTTTGGAGAAGTCTACAAGAGGAATTAGGTACCAAGTTGTGTTTGAGTACAACTTACCAACCACAGACTAATGGTCAGAGTGAACGAACGATACAAACGCTTGAAGATATGTTAAGAGCATGTACCCTGGAATTCCAAGATAACTAGGATGAACATTTACCTTTGGTAGAATTTTCCTACAATAATAGTTTCCACTTGAGCATAAAGATGACACCTTATCAAGCTTTGAACGGACAGAAGTGTCGTACGCCGTCTTGTTGGCTTGAGGCTGGCGAAAAGTAGTTTATGGGACTCGAGATAGTCCATCAAACTACTGAAAAGTTGAAAATAATTAGGGAGTGAATGTTAGCAGCTCAGGATCGTCAAAAGAGCTATGCTGACAACAAGCAAAGACCGATGACTTTTGTAGTTGGAGATTCGGTTTTGCTTAAAGTCTCAGCGTGGAAGGGACTTATAAGATTTGGTAAAAGGGGAAAGTTAAGTCCAAGGTTTATTGGACCGTTTAAAGTTCTTCAGCGGATTGGGAACCAAGCTTACAAGCTCGAATTACCCGAAGAACTGAATGGAATTCATAACACTTTCCATGTGTGTTATTTGAGGAAGTTCATGGGAGAAGTTCCCGATATAATTCTAATTTATGAATTAGGAATTGAGGAGAACAAAAGGTTGATTGAAGAACCAAAGGCAATCGTTGACCATAGGAATAAGAAGTTACGATGCAAGATGGATGAACTAGTGCTTGTCCGTTGGAAACATACGAATGGGTCAAATCTCACATGGGAGACGGAGAGTGACATGATAAGTCACTATCCGCATTTGTTTGTTGATGTGTGATTCCGGGGACGGAATCATCCTAAGGTGGAGAGAATTGTAACGCCCGTGTTTCTAGTCTAGGCATTAATATCGATGTAATAGTCTATGTTAACCTTTGTAACTCATTTTGAAAATAATAAGAATGTATTATTTGAGTATTATGTGTTTTATGCTTAATTGTGCGACTTAATTGAATTAAAAATAAAAATAATTAATAAAATGTTAGATAAACTCGATATCTATGAATAAAGTTATAGTGGTAGTGACTAGGTTTCCGAATATATAAAGAATGTCGAAATCCGAGTTATAACGAAGAAGTTATGACATGTCGAAGTTTCACGACAGAATCGGCATGACACTGCGACGTAAATAGTGAATTTACGATAGAACGATATTTAGCCTTAGTGATTTAAATGAAAGTCTTAGAGTTCGTTAAATCGAGAGCGTACATAAAAAATAACGTCTAAATCTGACTTCGTATGAGGAAGTTATGATTTTTCGAAGTTTCGCCTTAGCGGTATGCAGCCTAAAGTTCGAATATGAGATCGAGTGATTTCTAGCTGAAGCAATCTAAACGATAATCGAAGATCTCGTCGATAGTAGTCCAACGGTAAAAAGACAGACGAAAACGGTCATCGGATGAAGAAGTTATGAATTTCTAACAGAGTTTTCCTGTCCCGACCTACTAAAAATAATATAATAAAAATAATGTGAAAATTAGCCGACGGAATCTAAACGAGAGTTGTAGAGCATAATCTTACCTACGCGTGGATATAAAGAAAGTCGAAAACGGAGCTCGTATGCGAAAGATATGACTTTCTGTAGTTCGAGGCACGCTTACCAAAGTGGGAACGTCCCGCGTTCAAATAGGGAACGCCCCAAGTTCGGAGCGCGGAGCCTGTCCCGTCGTATGTCAAGTATGAAGTTCGTAAGCCATGACGCACGGAAGAACGCGTTGCGTTCGAGGGCCAGACACCTCCTATAAATAGAAGTCGAGTCCGTCCGAATTGGTTGCTCAATTTCTTTCCTCTCACTCCTTATTCCCTCGTTTTACATGCAACTTATACCCCCGAAGCCCCGGTATCATCCCGAGACCCGAAGCAAGTCCCGAAGCCCCGAAGATCCCGAGAAATAGAGTTGTTGAGCCGAAACTCTGCCCGCGAGAAGCCTGGTTTTTTTAGAAGATATCCTGGTTTCATAGAAGATTATTATTTTAAGAGCCGTAGTGCTGTCTGGGCATCGTCTTATCAAGTGAGTGTGTAGTTGCTTTCTCCTAACACATAGATATGAATTCTTTCTCTATAAAAGACGTGCTATGTGTGTATATATTATATGTTATTTGGAATGAGTATTGAATGAATATATTATAAAAGTTTTAAGTTGTGTATGAATGTGTGTGTATATATATATATATATATATATATATATATATATATATATATATTATCTACAAAAATGTTGGGTAAAGCATGGGTAGATGGTTGTTGTGTCATGAAATAAAATGATGATAGGCCTCGATGTTGTTGTTGATCTAGTCATCTAGTGGAGTATGGATGACGACCACAAACTTTTTCTAGATAATCCAGTGGAACGTTGCCCGGTTCATAACCTGTAGGTGTTGTGAACGATGTGTTCACCGGTGTACTCTATCCCCCTCATGGCTGCCTTTAGGACATCTATTATCGAGGAAACCCTTTTGCAGTAATATTCGTCCCGATGAAAATCCTAGATTAGGTCCCTTGAGATAGTTGTTTTTTTAGGGACGTGAAGTGAGGACAACGAGAATGGATAATCGGGTTATTGTTGGTTGGTGGAAATTAAATATAATTATTTATTGTGGGTTGAAAACCCTATATGCTCACCAGACTCTCAAGCCTGACCCACTCAGTTTTATTTGTATTACAGGTAGTGGCGCAAGAGCATAAGTCGGACAACTTGTGAAGGTATTTGGTTTATAGGCCAGTAGTTGTATATAACTGTTGTAAGGCTTATAATGTGTCGTTTATGGTTTTGGTCTGTATCGGAACATGACATCCCGAGTTTTGTTATATATGAAAATACATTTATTTAAGAAATGCTTTGATAAACTTTATTTTATCATATCGTGTTTTGGGAACTAATTCCGCAACTCTTTTAATCAAATGATTACTTTGAAATTATTTTAAAAGCATAAATTAAATCGGTCATTTCTGGCCGAGATTTTGGGGATTTCACACAATATAATTGAAGAAAGCAAGAACTTTGGAATGATGTTATTAAGGTGATATATAGGATGGATGGGGGACTCAACGCTTCTTCGAGAACAAATACAAAAAGGGTATTGTAAGGGAAGTATAGTTAATTTGGCATCTACCCATGCTAAAGACAACATATACCTTCGTAGCTTATTCTCTCACTTTTAGGCTGGCCAAGATTACACCTTGAATTTGAGACTTGAGCCCCCGGGAGTATACACAGTGGCCTCACTAAGGCAATACATTAATGATAAAACTTTACCAAAAATAGGAAATGTGTGTAGGATTGGAAAAATCTAGTTCCTAAAAAAGTGAACATCCTGGCTTGTCGAATCTGTCACATGATTTTATCAACAAGATTGAACCTAACTAAGTTTGAAATTGGAAACCCTACCATGTCCTTTATGCAACATAGTTGTCGAATCAGAATCTCATATTCTAATAGAATGCCCAATTTTTCAAGAACTTCGATCGGGAAGAAATTAAGAAGCCATCGTACTTGTTCTCTCTTTTCCTTTGGATCTTTGTCCGACATGCTTCAATGTAAGAAGTTAGTGGTGGAACATATAGAGATGGGCCAAATTCAAGAAGTAGTTATGCCAGTATTTATCTGGGTAGTGAGGAAATTTAGAAATGAAAGGTTGCAATCAAACCAAAACAAATCAAATAGTTACCTTGCCAATAATATTCAAGCTTTGAGTCACTTATGGATTAATCCCATAAATAAGTCCGAAAAAATTAGGTGGATGGAGTGGTGTTGTAACTCGGTAATCGAAAGCAATAAGTGATGCAGTCTAATGGTGTAGAAGTGGTGTTTTAGGTTTACCATAGGCAAACCTTAGTGTTCTTGGTGTCAAGCCTAGTTATAGTCGGTGTGTGTATCTTTGTTATGGTAAGCATTTTAAGGGGGCGTGGTTGTAATTAGGCTCTTCTTCATGGTGTTCTCTTTCACAAAGGCAAAGGGGGTATAATAATCTTTGGCGTGCGTTTTTTCCTAAACATATGCTTTAGATTTGTTTGGTTATTCTTATATCCATAGGTATCACTCATGTATGGTTCAAGTAACTACGACCCTAAGTGATAATTCATTCAAAAGGATGTTAAGTCAATAATAGAATGTAGATGCTCTGCATATGGTCTGGCAAGGATGTGCAATACATTTTCATTTTGATGGTGAAGGAATTAATAAAATATCATGTTGAAGATGTGGTGTTGTCTCTGACTTGCATCTCAGAGAATTCTATACCTTTTGTATTTCAATATACATTTCAACCACATTTTGGTGAGGTCCGATACAACTAAGCCTAATGCCAAAAATGGGTGATTATAGGAAAAATATATCCACACTCACAAGAATATTAGGGTACATTACTTTATCTCGAATCTTTTAAACTCGGGTGAATCTTAAAAAGTTGCATGTTGTAGTGTAGTTTTTGGTGCAATTTGGTTTAACCTCCTTCGATCATGGCTACATGTTGATTGGCCTCCGATCCCCCAATGTAATTTTTTTTTGTTTTATTTTATGATTGCTAGAATGTTCTCTTTTTTTGTTCTTTTGTTGGATGGCTTCTTAAACATTTTCATGTGTATTCTATGTTGTTGGCACTATACTTTGTCCCATCTCACACTCGCTTGTTTCGTTTATTTAATATAATAATGTCATTTCAATAAAAATCAATGTGACAAAATTATAAAGAGAACATGGCTTACATCTTATTAAATATCTTGAAGTTTAATTTGACTCCATACCCTTATTATTTTGCACATGCAACTACTCAACAATAGTAAGGTATAAGAGTTCAATGACTAATGGATTTGTATATTGAACTAAAAGTACTTGTAATGGTGAATATAAGTGTATGGGAAACTAATGGTATTTAACTTATGTCTTATATATATATATATATATATATATATATATATATATATATATATATATATATATATATATATATATATAGGATCATGTGAGGACTCTTTTTTTGGTGAGGACACCGTAAAAAATTGAAAAAAAATATATAAATCATAATATCGAGCATAGTACTATATGATCCATGATTCAATTTTAATGATCCAAAATTTTTTCCATTTTTTTTCTCTTCAAAACCAAGTTTGAACTGATCTCGAACTAAATGACAATCAATATCGAGATACTTAGTTCTTTCATGGAAGATTGGATTTTCAGTGATATGTATAGTTGATTTGTTGTCACACCATAGAGATACAGGAATCTTCGGTTTTACTTTCAAATCTCTTAGGATGTAGCTTATCCATAAAAGTTCACAAACAGTTGCAACTAAACTTCTATTCTCTGCTTCACAAGATGATCTTGAAACTGTCTTCTGTTTCTTTGTCTTCCAAGATACAAGTGAAGAACCAAGAAATATGCAATACCCCGATAGTGATCTAGTATCAGTGCATGATGCCCAATCTGAATCACTATAAGCAGTAATGGTTAAAGGTGATGAATCCTTTGGAAACAATAAACCTTTAGAAGGACACCCTATAAGGTATTTTAACACATATAAAGCTGCTTTCCAATGGATATCAGTTGGTGAATGAAGAAATTGACTTAGTTGTTGTATAACATAACTGATATCTGGTCTTGTGAAGTTTAGATATAACAATCTTCCAATTAATCTTCTGTATTTTTCTGGTTCTTGTAATACTTTTCCTTTATCTGAACACAATTGCAAATTTTTCATAACAGGTGTTTTTGTAGGTTTGACTCCAGTCATACCAGTATCATTCAATATATCCATTATATATTTACTTTGGTTGACATGAAGTCCTTCTTCTGTTCTTAACAATTCTACTCCAAGGAAGTAGTTTGCTTCTCCCAAATCCTTTATTGTGAAAGCTGCATGCAATTGATCTTTAACTTCTTGTATTTTACTTGCATTTGGTCAAGTTATTAAAACATTATCCACATATACAACTAACGCAAGAAAATCAATGCCTTCTCCTTTTGTGAATAAACAATGATCGTGAGATGATTGTTTAAACCCAAAATTGATCAATTTGTTACAAAATTCTATATGCCATTGTCTACTTGCTTGCTTTATCCCATATATAGATTTATTCAGCTTACATACTTCTCCTTTCTTAGCCTTTGAATAACCCTGTGAGGGAGTTAAATAAACTTATTCATCCAGAAATTCATGCAAAAATGCATTGTTTATATCAAGTTGGTGTAAAAACCAACCATTGGATGTAGATAATGACAGTAATACGCTTACTGTTACTACCTTTGCCACAGGAGAAAAACTATCCAAATAATCAATTCCATAAGTTTGATTGTATCATTTTGCAACCAATCTAGCTTTAAACCTTTCCACGGTTCCATCAGGTTTCAATTTTACTTTATATACCCATTTTGAACCAATGGATTTTTTACCAGGTGGTAAGGGCATAATTGTCCATGTATTATTTTCTTCCAAAGCATCAAGCTCTTTATTCATTGCCTCTACCCATTCATGTTATGTTGATGCTTCTTGATAACTTTTAGGTTCAGTAACTTTTACTGATCATAAAAAGCTTTTGTGAGTTATGGTTAAAATTGTTGACTCAACATATGGGTAAGTAGGTGGTGTATGAGGAGAAGCGTATGTGGATTTTTGTAGATAAATTAAAGAAATGCTACAATTCATAATATATTTGAAATTCTTTTAGATGTTCATAAAGGAACAATAGGTTGATCATTTCAACATATTCATCATATTCATATTGAACTTCATTAGCTGAGTTTATACAAAGAAGAATATAACGGAAATAACTAACTCTAACTATTTACATATAGTGATATAGCTACCTCTAACTTTACATATTTACAAAAGTATCCCTCTACTAACTTTGACTTTATAATTTCACAATAATCATACCTCTTTCTAGGTAGTTGGTATCTAGATGCGTGTTTATTATTGTATTATGTAATAAATACAATATGTTGATTATTTGGGATCAATATTTTATGAGTATTAAAGTAAGTTATTGCTACGTAGAAAAATAAATTGGTTTAGCTGACTTTATAACTAAGTAATGTTGTACAAAATTAAATTGTCGGTATAGTTGTTTCTAGTTGTGAGTTGTAATGATTAGTCTCATACTTCCTCCATAAGTGATTAATGTTATATTAGCATGTTATGTGATATAACTGAAGTATATGACCAGTCAGGGGCGGAGCTAGGATTTTGAGATAACGGGGGCTTATATCTTAATAAAAATTTAAAATATTTTTTATATCAAAATATCATAATAGAGTTTGTAAAATTCATAAAGATATTAAGAAGAAAAAAATTGTCTAGATATATAGGAACATATCGATTTTTATTAGTATCACCAATCGGATAGAATTGTGTGTAATACAAAAAAATCGATGGGATGCTTGTTTTTTTATTCATTATTTACCCTATAATTATAATAAACCAAATTATTAATAATAATTAAATTATTATTTACAAGTTACAAAACTTAATATATGTAATAAGAATTAAAATTTATTTAAAGTATTGAAATCTTGTAGATGTAGCTGTGAATCTAAGAACAGTTTCTTAAAACATAACATTGGACAATCTTGGTTAATCTTCGATTATAAAATATATTTGCAAACAAATGATAGCGACTAATTAAAATAAATAAGCATATAATGAATAAATAGGCATATAATCAATGACCAATTAAAATATAAGAAATAAGGGTGGAGGCAATGATCTTTAAGTCAGACGTATACAATTTTCACCGTCAAATTTATTTATATATGATAATCATTTATTTTTTAAAAAATTGGGAGGGGCTCATTATTAATAAGTAATAGATATGGGCTCATTTTAAACATAATATATTAGAACTTTCAAAGAGATCAAGGGGGGCAAAGCATCCGGCAGCCATCCTATTCTCTCCGCCACTGTGACCAGTTGCTTTTGTATGAGCACCAACGAAGTTTGGCTAATAGTTATAGTTGAATATAATTGTTATTATTGTACACAAATGGCTATTTATGTACAATTTAACTATTGTACTATACAATTACAAGCTGAAAGTTGAGTTCGTCTATAGTTAGATATTTATATATGGATATACAAAATTTTATTGTATATAGATGGATATAGCATAATGCAACTATCGTATTGTACAAGTTTAAAGTTGAGTTCGTATATAGCAGGATATATAGTTATATAGCTGAATATAACTATTATTACCGTATATAGATGGTTATAGCATAATATAACTATCATACTATACAAGCTGAAATGTGACTTCATATATAGTCAGATAGTTGTAGTTGACAGGGCGTCTCTACATTATGAAAAACTAAGCAAGGACTTAGGGTCCTCAATTCTAAAGGGCCTCAAATTTCAAAGTTTATTCTATTATATATATATATATATATATATATATATATATATATATATATATATATATATATATATATATATATATATATATATATACACACACACACACATGTATTTTTGGGGATATAAATACAAGTTAAAGCTTGGCTTGGTTGTAAAAACACTAGTTTATAAAACTAAAGGTCTCAAGTTCAAAACTCTTTGCTTCCTTAAAAGAATCCAATTTTTGGTTTGCTTAGAGCCTTTAAATTAGTTGAGCCGTGAATATATGTATTATTATTATTATTATACACAAGTTACTTCAATTATTCAATTTGGTACAGCATGATCTTTACCATCAAACTTTACAAACCTTAACGTTACTTGAATTCAAGAAAATAAGAGAATCTAATACATACATTCAACACTTGATGCTATAGGATTGAGGACGAACCAAAACACATATTGAGTTAATAAAGACCACACTCAACAAATTGTAGTATTCAAGAAGGAGAGAGATACCCCATTGAAGACAATGAATGGTATTCAACTATTCTCGTTCAACTGGCTTAAGCAAAAAAAGTTAAAATCTATTGGTTAAACCAAAATGATTGGTAGTACTCCTCCACTTCTATTTGTATTTTGTAATTATTGTGTATTTAGCATCTTACATAGTGTTTTGTGCTTAATGGAACTTTAATTTGCTGTTAAGAAAGAACGTTATACTTATTTCCGTGATATTTATAGACTTGGTTTATATATTTGGTATGTTATTTGAATATATTTAAAGATATAAATATTTGGTTGTTTATATGTTTTCCTATTTTTTAAGTATCAATTAGGTGACTTGGAATTATACTATGAATTGCTTCTAAAAAAAAGTAAGAAAGAATAAAAATTCAGTTAGGCATAGGTAGCATATAGGAATAGGATAGGCTGGGGGTAACTAGAAGCAATTAATTGACATATTTATGAGGTCCAATTATATGTATAAAGCCAATATTACTTTAATTATGCATCCTTTAATTCATTTATTAATTATTCTGTTTCCATAATAAATGAATCAGACTGTCTAAACGAGAATTGTCATCCACCCACATAGTTTTGAGTGTCTTTAATTATGTTGGCTTCTTATATTTAGACATTTTGAATTACATTAGTTAATTCAAACTTTATAACTCTTAAACACTCTTTAGAATAATTAATAATGTAGGTATATTAAGTGTTGTATTATAATGTAGATAATATAGAGTTTTTTAATCAAGGGCTGTTGATTTTGAAGGCTGCATACAAAAAGTAAAAATAGTCCATAAATATAATTATTTTTATATAAACAAAAAATATTGATAATTTAGTAAAGGTTATAAAATTAATTAAAATAAAAATTGTCCAATGATACGTCACTATTCCAGACTAATTTGTTATCAATCCATCTCTAATACTAATGTACGTATATAATTTTGGGTCATCTAAACGATATGGATCATGTGTAGTCGCTCACCCGGTATATGCATAGAGTCGACCATATCTTTAATCGATCAGACTTCTGATTCGTTCAAATATTGTCAAAGATTGTTTCAAACAGTACACAGTGAATACCGACTAATTCATAAATAATCTTTTAATTGTTTCATTCAAATGTTATCAAACAACATCCAACTAAAATATTTATGTTCTAAAGATCTTGTAAATCTTTTAGGAACGAAAGAAATTACTTATGTAGATTAAAGTGAAATACATGGGATGACTTTA